>NC_053026.1:633488450-633634514 GCF_003073215.2 Triticum urartu
GTAACGGTCAGCGACATCTTTTAACTCAACAGCCATCTTGGCTATTCTTTCCTTGCTCTAGCCATGCGCGGCCTGTTCGGCCCTCAGCTCTTCAACCGCCTTTAGAGCGGCCGCATCGCTATTCCTTGGCTCGGGCAAGCTCCGCCCGAAGGGTCTCCATGGTGGCAGCTCCATCTGCAGTCACAACATATTAAATATACTGGCATCATGCTCCTCTCACTATATGTTGATCACCAGAGAAATCACTTACCCTGTGCCTCGTCAAGCCGCTTGTTGACAAGCACGATGTCGGCATCGGCTGCATCAAGTTGCCACTTTAGCTCGGCAAAACCCATCAGTCCGACTAGCCACCGGAGCTTCAGCCACCTGCACATAAAGGCGGTCTATTTATTACCTGGGACTATGATCCTCTGTTTGCCGCCGTTTTCGACGACAACCAGAGTCTCAGGGGCTACTATCTGCATAGGGAACACCTAACATGTGCGGTACTGTCAAAAACATACACTATTTCACGTACCTCAAAGCCTTTCAGCAGAATCATAAAATCTTCATGCAATCCGCTTTCAACGGATGAAATCCTTTCAATTACCGTACCCATTAGCGTACGATGCGCTTCTGAGATGGCCGCTTGCTCCAGAAGATCCTTCAGTGCGTCCGACCGCACACTGTACGGTTCCGGACTCTTTCTATTGCTCTCTTTAGGAGCCGAAAACTGAGGACTTCGGGTAGCCAAAGGATTACCCTCTGGCCTTGGCGGATGAGGAGAGACCCTCCGCGACGACACTTCAGGGTTGCCCGCCTCATGAGGCGGGGTGACAGGGGGAGGTGTTTCGCTCTCCATCATCTCTGGAAGAAGATCCCCCGAAGACGAACTCTGTTGAGAAGGGCTACGATCCGAACTACAAGATATAAGCTTCGGTTATTGTCTTCGGAAGTAAGGTAGGACAGTTTCACTATTAAAGTACTTTTTGATTACTTACAGCTCGATAGAGGGCTGATCCCCTTGTGGACATTGTGCGGAAAGAATACCCTCCGAAGCAGGACCCTCTGGCGAGGATTTCTTCCCCCATTTGGAAGCCTTTGTTTCCGGATCTTCAGAGGTGGTCCTCTTCCTTCCTCGGGGAGAGGGAATGTCAGATTCTTCTCCCTGGTTATCCTCCTTCGCGGAGGTGCTAATTCCCCCGCTTGCGGCCTCTTTATTCCCCCCTTCATCTTCCTTTGAGGGCACCTGATAAGGCGCCGGCTCGAGCATTCTGTCCAGTACTGGATTGGCCAAGCCTTCGGGAAGGGGGGCCGAACACCTGATCATCTTTGCCTTTGTTGTCTAGTCTTGGTCAAAGAGCGAATTTTCAGAATGATGTCATGATAAATAAAAGGACAGCGTGTTCGGCCATGGGATTACTTACTTGGATATCAGGGCGGTTGCAGCTCAGACCCGCATCCTCGGTGGTATCCGGACACTCTATTTGGGGTCCGAAGAACAATTTGTACATCTCCTCGAGCGTCATGCCGAGGAAGTCCTGGATAGTTCATGGTCCTTCCGGGTTGAATTCCCACATACGGAGGGGTCGACATTTGCAAGGCTGGACTCGACGAACTAGCATAACTTGCATTACCATAACCAGGCTGAAATCTCTCTCAAAGAGATCTCGGATGTGGTTCTGCAATATCGGCACATCATTTGCGGGACCCCAGCTCAGCCCACTGCTGATCCATGACGTCAGTTGTGGTGGGGGGCCCGAGCGAAAGGCAGGGGGGCTACCCACTTGGTACTTCGGGGAGCTGTGGTGTAAAACCACTCTCGCTGCCACAAGCTGGATGCCTCTGGGAAGGAACCCTCTAGCCATGGAGCATCAGCGCTTTTGCTTATCACGACACCTCCGCACTCTACGTGTCGCCCCTCGATCATCTTCGGCTTCACATTGAAGGTCTTGAGCCACAGGCCGGAGTGAGGGGTAATGTGGAGGAAGGCCTCACATACGACGATGAACGACGAGATGTGAAGGAGGGAATCCGGGGCCAGATCATGGAAATCCAGCCCATAATAGAACATGAGCCCCCTAACAAAGGGATCCAGGGCAAGGCCTAGTCCTCGGAGGAAGTGAGAGATAAACACAACACTCTCGTTGGGTTCGGGAGTGGGGATGACCTGCCCTCGGGTGGGTAGCCTGTGCGAAATTTCGGCAGTCAGATATCTGGCCTCTCTCAGCTTCTTGATGTCCTCCTCTGTCACAGAGGAAGGCATCCACCGACCTTGGAGGTTGGATCTGGACATGGCTGAAGGTCCGAAGCGCCTGACCTGAGCCTAGGGTGTTGGAACTCAAGGCGGGGGAAGGATTCGATTGAGCACGAGAGGAAAAAAGGACAGGTCTTGGCCTCTTTATAAAGAGGGTGAATATCAAGCGTCCTCCTCGCGGCCGTTTTGGACTCGCCTAAAATCGAGGAGTCATGCCAACGGGCACGAGTGGGTTACCCACATCCGTATTGATGAGAATCCCGTAATAAGGGGGACACGATCTCTGCTTCGACAAGACGTGTCAAGAAAACCGCCTCACAATATGTGCAGTGTTGGTTGGGAAAAACGGTTCGGATAAGGACCGGGTAATGACATGACGGCGTGCTGTCAAAACGCGTCAGCAGATTAGATTTGTGGAAATATTATTCTCTCTACGGTGGTATGTGGAAATTGTTTTGTAGACCCGGACACTATCCTTGGGTCCAAAACCTTCTAGGGAGTATTCAGAGGAGGAACCCGCCTTGCAATGCTGAAGACAAAACTGTGCGCCGGACTCATCGTCATTGATGCCTAGTTCAGGGGCTACTGAGGGAGTCCTGGATTAGGGGGTCTCCGGACAGCCAGACTATATCCTTTGGCCGGACTGTTGGACTATGAAGATACAAGATTGAAGACTTCGTCCCGTATCTGGATGGGACTCTCCTTGGCGTGGAAGGCAAGCTAGGCAATACGGATATGTAGATCTCCTCCCTTATAACCGACTCTGTGTAACCCTAGCCCCCTTCGGTGTCTATATAAACCGGAGGGTTTAGTCCATAGGACAACATACAATCATACCATAGGCTAGCTTCTAGGGTTTAGCCTCTACGATCTTGTGGTAGATCAACTCTTGTAATACTCATATCATCAAGAACAATCAAGCAGGACGTAGAGTATTACCTCCATCAAGAGGGCCCGAACCTGGGTAAACATCGTGTCCCCTGCCTCCTGTTACCATCCGCCTTAGACGCACAGTTCGGGACCCCCTACCCGAGATCCGCCGGTTTTGACATCGACAGGGCCATTGTCGTATTGAAACATATTGGAGTTCTTGAACTCTTGCATGATGTAACAATCCTTCCAAAGATGTGAAGTTGGCCTCTCCTTCGATCCATGCTTCGGACAAGGGTGATTTAACAGGCGCTCCAGATTGGGGCATGAACCTCCGCCCCTCTGGGGCTGTTTTCCCTTACGACGCTGACCGTTATCCTGAGCATTGGTGTTAGCCACAAAGTGCAAACTATTATCTGCCTTACGCTTACCATTGTTCCCATGACCTGCCGGGTTATGCTGCTATCCCTTGGTGTTGCCGTTCTTCTTTCCTTTCCCCGGTTTGTCCTCCTCTGAGTCAGGGTCTTTGGTATTATCTGAATCGGCATATTTAACCAAAGCGTCCATAAGCGTTGCCATATCATTGCAGTGACGTTTGAGCCTTCCTAACTTCTGTTTTAGCGGTAGAAACCGGCAATTGCCCTCCAACGTTAACACTGCCGTGTCCGCATTGATGCGATCCGATGAATGCAAAATAGTTGAGACCCGCTTCACCCAATGGGTTGTAGACTCCCCATCCTCTTGAACACAAGCGGCCTGGTCCACAATCGACATAGGTTGCTTACAAGTATCCTTAAAATTCTGGATAAACCGGTGTTTTAACTCGGCCCATGATCCGACAGAGTTAACTGGTAAGCTCTTTAACCAAGTATGAGCTATCCCCTCCAACATCATGGTGAAGTATTTAGCACACACCGCTTCATCCACATCCAACATCTCCATTGCCATCTCATAACTTTCAACCCATGACTCTGGTTGCAAATCGGCGGTGTAATTGGGCACCTTACGAGGGCCTTTAAAATCCTTGGGCAGTCGCACATTACGTAAAGCGGGGGTAAGACACGGCACCCCTAAAGAACTGAAGACCACACCTGGCTCCACTGAAGCAGTAGGGCGAACCGGAGTAGGTTGACGAGCTGCATGCAAAGCTGCTAATTCAGCCTCCCGACGTGCACGACCATGATCCACCACATCCTGCGCATTAGCACCTCCACCTGCCGGGTTGTGCCCTCGTGGCGAGTTACGGTGACATGCACTGCTTGATACAGCCGGTTCATCCTCAACGTGCCTGTTGTAGCTCCGACTCAGACGGGGGGTGGAATGAATCCTCTCGCGACTATGCGAATAAGCCTGTTGCTGGTTTAAAGCTGTTTGAAGGAGCTCTCTGGCCCGTCGTGTCTCAATCGCAACTGGTGACTCGCCATTGGTTGGGAGGGCTGCCAATCGTGAAGCGGCAGCCACAATGTTGTCCAACGGTTTGGAGTAATGCCTCGGGGGCGTCGGAACATACTGTGGCACAACGTTGTTCTGACGAGGCGGGTCCATCGTGCGCGGCTGAACCGGTGCTCCTGTTCCCGGCGCCTCCGTCCGGTTTACCACTGGCTGGTTACTGGTTCCTGCTCCTGGCGTGTTGAAGAGATTTCTTGGCTCATAACCCGGCAGGAGGTGCGACCAGTATGTTCTTCTCATGACTTCATCTAAGGCATTCTGATCCAGCCTAAGCCGGTAGGCCTGAGCTTCCAACTCGGCCCGTTTTGTAGCCATCCTAGCGTTCTCTACTGCTAGGTCCGCTTTAGCCTGAGTTATATGATCTTTCACCTTTGCAATCTCCGCATTGTGCTGATCTCGGGCTGCGGCGTCCACTTCTGTTGCCATCAATGTTACTAAAACGTCGAACAAATCAGAGAGAACTTGAGCCGGAGGTGGCGCCGAGCCCCCTGCTCCTGCTGGTGTTGTTGTTGCTGAACCGGAGAGCATTGCCGCGGCGATAGAAGAATGATGCGCTGGCTGTGTACCGGCCATGAAGACGGCGACCTGGTTTGGCAGATCGAGGGGGTCTGAAATACTGTTGCCATCGGAACCCTCGCTAATCCGGCCATCCTGCAACTGATACAGCGACTCGGTCTCTCCGGTTGAAGACTCGTCATCAGAACAGACAACGGTTTCTCCATCAGATGCCGGTCCATCCACATATTCTGCTCCATGGATGACACCTACGAAAACATGCCTTGCTACAGGTTGAATCCGGGAAGGGCTTGCACGCTGAGCCGTCTCAATGATGTCGGTGCAGGTGCCCGGCTCAGGGCCCGGTTCGCCGATCTTGCCGATGAAGACGTGAATCCCACCAATGTCGTCGATGTAGAGCTTGCCGCGACGACTCTTTGTCATCCGGCCCACGGCGTATCCCTTGAGTCCATCAAAGCTGCCCTTCAAGAACTCGAAACCATCGTGCGATAGCCCCACGGTGGGCGCCAACTGTTGTGGGTTTGTCACGGCAGATGTCCTCGTGAAAGGACTTAGTCGTGGAGCCATCACTACGGGTTAGCTTAAAGGGGTTAAACCGGACAAGGGACACGAGGGATTTTATACTAGTTCGGCCCCTTTGATGAAGGTAAAAGCCTACGTCTAGTTGTGATTGGTATTGCTGGGGTTTCGATGACCAGGGAGCGAATCCGCTTTGCCTGGCTCTCGAGTCGTTGTTTGTTGTCCCTAAACCGCTGCCGGGTCGTCCCTTTATATACATAGGTTGATGCCCGCCAGTTTATAGAG
Organism: Triticum urartu; assembly: GCF_003073215.2. NCBI lineage: Eukaryota > Viridiplantae > Streptophyta > Magnoliopsida > Poales > Poaceae > Triticum > Triticum urartu. Next base: position 633,494,326 of record NC_053026.1, read on the forward strand.
TCCCGAGGCCGGATCATACACGTCTCCGGCTCGGTCTCTATTCCTTCTAACTTATAATACAAGTTACATGAAAGAGTCAGTTTACATCTACAGGCCTTAACTCGCCTTTGGGCCTTGGGCCTTCGTAAAGCGCCACCATCCTCACGTCTTCATGGGCTTCTATATTCATGGAGTTAACCCGGCCACTTTTATCCGGTTTACCTCCAATAATCATATCCCCAACAGGCCTCCAAGTGCAGAGGTTTGTAGGACAGTAGAAAATTTCCCTCAAGTGGATGACCTAAGGTTTATCAATCCGTGGGAGGCGTAGGATGAAGATGGTCTCTCTCAAGCAACCATGCAACCAAATAACAAAGAGTCTCTTGTGTCCCCAACACACCCAATACAATGGTAAATTGTATAGGTGCACTAGTTCGGCGAAGAGATGGTGATACAGGTGCAATATGGATAGTAGATATAGGTTTTTGTAATCTGAAATTATAAAAACAGCAAGGTAAAAAGTAATAAAAGTGAGCGTAAACGGTATTGCAATGCTAGGAAACAAGGCCTAGGGTTCATACTTTCACTAGTGCAAGTTCTCACAACAATAATAACATAATTGGACCATATAACTATCCCTCAACATGTAACAAAGAGTCACTCCAAAGTCACTAATAGTGGAGAACAAATGAAGAGATTATTGTAGGGTATGAAACCATCTCAAAGTTATTCTTTCGGATCGATCTATTCAAGAGTTCGTACTAGAATAACACCTTAAGACACATATCAACCAAAACCCTAATGTCACCTAGATACTCCAATGTCACCTCAAGTATCCGTGGGTATGATTATACGATATGCATCACACAATCTCAGATTCATCTATTCAACCAACACAAAGAACTTCAAAGAGTGCCCTAAAGTTTCTACCAGAGAGTCAAGACGAAAATGTGTGCCAACCCCTATGCATAAGTTCACGAGGTCACGGAACTCGCAAGTTGATCACCAAAACATACATCAAGTGGATCACATGATATCCCATTGTCACCACAGATAAGCATGTGCGAGACATACATCAAGTGTTCTCAAATCCTTAAAGACTCAATTCGATAAGATAACTTCAAAGGGAAAACTCAATCCATCACAAGAGAGTAGAGGGGGAGAAACATCATAAGATCCAACTATAATAGCAAAGCTCACGATACATCAAGATCGTACCACCTCAAGAACATGAGAGAGAGAGAGAGAGATCAAACACATAGCTACTGGTACATACCCTCAGCCCTGAGGGTGGACTACTCCCTCCTCATCATGGAGAGCGCCGGGATGATGAAGATGGCCACCGGAGAGGGATTCCCCCTCTGGCAGGGTGCCAGAATGGGTCTAGATTTGGTTTTGGTGGCTACGGAGGCTTCTGGCGGCGGAACTCCCGGTCTATTCTGTTCTCCGGTGTTTTTAGGGTATATGGACATATATAGGCGAAAGAAGTCAGTTAGGGGAGCCACGAGGGGCCCACGAGGGTGGGGGCGCGCCCAGGGGGCAGGCGCGCCTCTCTGCCTCGTGGCCACCTTGAAGCTTCCCTGACGTATACTCCAAGTCTCGTGGATTGCTTCCATTCCAAAAATAACTCTCCCGAAGGTCTCATTCCGTTTGGACTCCATTTGATATTCCTTCTCTTCGAAACACTGAAATAGGCAAGAAAACAACAATTTGGGCTGGGCCTCCGGTTAATAGGTTAGTCCCAAAATAATATAGAAGTGTATAATAAGGCCCATAAACATCCCAAACAGATAATATAATAGCATGGAACAATCAAAAATTATAGATACGTTGGAGACGTATCACACCTCTTGAGGGACTTGAAAAGATTCCGGTTGTTCGCAACTTGCTAGATGTCTTTCCAGAAGAACTTCCAGGAATACCCCCTGCTCGAGCTGTCGAGTTTGTCATCGACTTGAAACCAGGCACTGTTCCTATTGCCAAATGACCCTACAAGATGCCACCTCATGAGCTCCTTGAACTTAAGGAGGAAATCAATAAATCTCTTTGCAGTGGATTCATTCGTCCAAGTTCCTCAGCTTGGGGAGCACCTTCTCTCTTTGTGAAGGAGAAGGATGGAACGAATCGTTTGGTCCAAGACTATCGTCCTATCAACCAAGCTACAATTCAGAACGAATATCCCCTTCCTCGGATCAATGATCTGTATGATCAACTGGCCGGTTCATTGATATTCTATAAACTCGACTTGAGGTTGGGTTACCGCCAGATCCGTGTTCGTGAAGAGGATATTCCAAAGACCGCATTCGTGACTCGTTATGGTTCTTACGAGTACACCATCATGTCTTTTGGCTTGACAAATGCTCCAGCCACATTCTCCCATCTGATGAACTACATATTCATGGATTACCTCGACAAGTTCGTCATAGTCTATCTGGATGATATTCTGGTATATTCGAAGAACAAAGAAGAACATGCCGAACATCTTCGTCTTGTTCTGGAAAAGCTTTGAGAGCATCAACTTTATGCCAAGTATTCCAAGTGCGAATTCTGGTTACCCGAAGTCACCTACCTTGGTCATGTCATCTCCAAGGATGGTATTACCGTCAACCCAGAGCGCATTCAGGATATTCTTGATTGGACCCTCCGAAGACTGTCAAGCAAGTCAGAAGCTTTCTCGGTCTAGCGAGCTATTGTCGCCGCTTTGTCGAGAACTTCTCCAAGATCGCCAAGCCACTGACCAATCTGATACACAAAGGCGTTAAGTTTGATTGGACTGAAAAGTGTTAGGAAAGTTTCCAGACACTCAAGGACAAGCTGACATCTGCCCCAGTGCTTGCTCCCCCTGATTCTCGCAAGGACTTCGTCATCTATTGCGACGCTTCACGACAAGGATTAGGTTGTGTCCTAATGCAAGAGCGCAGAGTGATTGCTTATGCCTCCCGTCAAGTGCGTCCTCATGAAGAGAACTACCCAGTTCATGACCTCGAGCTTGCTGCGGTTATCTATGCACTGAAGCTATGGCGACAGTACCTTCTCGGCAATCGTTGCGAGATCTTCACTGATCATCAGAGTCTGAAGTACCTGTTTACTCAGCCAGATCTGAACCTCCGTCAGCAGCGATGGATGGAAGCTATTGCTGACTACAACTGCGGTATATCCTATACCCCTGGTAAGGCTAATGTCATGGCCGATGCTCTGAGCCACAAGTCATATTGCAATAAGCACATGGTCTACAAAGCTCAACCCCGCCTTTATGAAGAGCTATGCAAGCTGAACCTTCAACTAGTTCCACTGGGTTCTCTGAATAACCTCGTGTTGGAACCAACTCTTCTGAAAGCAATCAAGTCTGCTCAAGCCAAAGATGCTCATGTTGATCTGATGAAAAAGGATCTTGCCTTAGAGAAATCCAGAGATTTCTCACTTGGTGAAGATGGAACCTTATACTTCATAGATCGTATTGTAGTACCCCAGTTCGAGCTTATGACAGAGAAGGTGATGAAAGAAGCAAATAATACCCCTCTCTCTATTCATCCGGGAAGTACCAAGATGTACTTAGACATTCGTCAGAAGTATTGGTGGTCCAAGATGAAGCAAGATATTGCTTGATATATCGAAGAATGTGACGTTTGTCGTCGCGTCAAAGCAGAACATAAGAAACCGGCTGGACTTCTACAACCACTTCCGATTCTTGAATGGAAGTGGGATAAGATTCAGATGGACTTCTTCACTGGCCCTCCCAAGTCTCAGAAAGGTAACGATGCTATCTTTGTCGTCATCGACCAATTCTCAAAGGTTGCTCACTTTCTGCCAGTCAAGGAGATAATCACTGCTAGTCAATTATCAAACTTGTATATCTCCAGAATAGTGTCACTCCACGGCATCCTGAAGGAGATCAGTTCAGACCGCGACAGTATATTCACTTCGAAGTTCTGGGATAGTTTCCAAGAGGCAATGGGAACTCATATTACCTGGAGCACTGCTTATCATCCCCAATCCCAAGGCCAAGTCGAGAGAGTCAATCAAATTCTTGAAGACATGCTTCGGGCTTGTGTTATTTCTTTTGGCAAGAAGTGGGAAGAATCTCCCCCTTATGTGGAGTTCTCTTATAACAACAGCTATCAAGCCAGCTTGAAGATGGCACCCTTCGAAGTGCTCTATGGACGTAAGTGTCGAACCCCTCTAAATTGGTCAAAAACTGGGGAACGAGCGCTCATTGGTCCGGACATCATTCAACAACCTGAAGAGGAGGTTCGCATTATCCGGGATAATCTCAAGGCGGCCCAGTCCCGCCAGAAGAGCAACTATGACTGGAAACACTAGGGTTCAACTTATCAACCTGGTGAACAAGCTTATTTGCGTGTCACTCCTTTGAGAGGCACTCATCGGTTCGGAGTCAAGGGCAAGCTAGCTCTGCGCTACATTGGTCCTTTCCGTATTCTCTCCCGTCGTGGACTGGTGGCTTATCAATTTGAGTTGCCACCTCAGTTCTCTCACGTCCATGACGTCTTCCACGTGTCGCAACTTCGTCGATGCTTCAAGGATCCGGAACATGAAGTGGATCCGGAATTGATTGAAATTCAAGATGATCTCACATACAAAGAGCATCCGATCCGCATTCTTGAAGAAGCTGAGTGTCGAACCCGCCAGAAGGTTACCAAGTTCCTCAAGGTGCAATGGTCGAATCATACTAACGAGGAAGCCACTTGGGAACGCGAAGATGACCTCCGGGATGAATACCCCGACCTGTTCCCTTCTACCTCTTAATTCTCGGGACGATAATTTCTTTTAGAGGAGGAGAGTTGTAACACCCCAGTGTAATGATGCTACAGTAATCCCTGAGATCAAGCTAATCATTTTGCTATAACAGTGCTTAGTCACTTTGATCAATATTCCATTTCAAATTCCAGTTGAGTTCAATTTCAAATTATGTGTGAAATTCAAAAATGCTCAAACATGAAAACTAAAATGTTCATCATGTGGAAAGTATTCTTCTGGTAATATTGGTGGTGAACCAACATTTTTGCAAAGTGTCTAAATGGCCTAAAATAGCTAAAACACAAAGTTGTTAAAAGAAAAGGCAAAAGTTAAAAAAATGAAAAGGAAAAGTCTCCCCTGCCCCCCTGGGGCCAAGCCCTGGGCCGGCCCAACACCCCCCCACCCAGGCCGGCCCACCCGTTCTCCCCGGTCCTGTTCCCCCTCCCCCTGTTCAATCGACCGAGGGCGCGGGCCCGCGCGTCGCCGCTGGACCACCTCGCCGGCTCTGGCGAGGGGATAAGGCCCCCACGCCTCCCCGCCGCCTCGAGTCCTCCCCTCACCTACAGCCACATCCACTCCCCCTGGATGCCTCGCCATTTCCCCCTTGTCTCTTCCTCGCTCGCTCACTCCCCTCTCTCTAACCCTAGCGCGCCCGCTACCATCCTCCATCGTCACCGTGGTCACCGGAGCTGTCTCGTCCTCCTGACCTGTCCACCAGCATTGTTGACGTCTTCTTCCTCTTCCCCGGCCTCGCGTCTAAGCCGTAGGCCACCACATTGCCCGGATCGAGCCGGCGACCATCGTGGATCGCCGGAGCTCCTCCGCTTCGTCCATCGCCGACTCCGTCGACCCGCTGCACTCCTAAAAATCCAAGGGCCACCGTGAGTCGCACCGTAAGCCACCGTACCGAACCTCTCTCTTTCTCCTCTATCCCCGCGCTCGCAATCGTTGTTCTTCTTCATGGCCGAACTGCCGCCGCCCGTGCTCATCGCCGGCGTGCCTCCGATGACCAAACGGTCACGGGTGTGCGCCCAGCAGCTTCACCGCGCCGCGTAGCACCTGCCCAGCCTATTCATTTGCTCCGTAGCATGCTGTTTCGCCATCTCCTTCATCCACCCATATGCGCCACTGCCTCCACTCATCGCCGGCGCCGTTTCAGCAGCTCCAGCACCGGTCGGCCTTACCACGCGACGCGGCGGGCTCTCCCTGTTCGAACGCGCCCGCCCGCGCCTGTGTTGGCCCCTATAGGCGAATCCCAGCCGTCTCCGGCGATGTGCCGCCGCGGGAGAGGTCGCCGGAGCCTTCTACGGCGCCCTGCCGACGTGGCCGGTCAGGGCCACTCCCCTGGTCACTGCCCCGTGGGCCCCCTGGACCTAGTTGACCGCGTTGACCGTGGTCAACTATGCTGACTAGGCACTCAGTGCCACTGACACGCGGGCCCCCCATAATTAACCTTATTAAAACATTTTCCTAAATATACATAATTAGCTAAACTAACGAGTCACTGACATGTGGGGTCCAGTAGCTAATTAACCTAGATTAGTTAGTTTAATACACTGTTAGGCTAACAGAGGGTGACATGTGGGTCCCACTGGACACACATGTCAGGTTTGACCTGGTCAGCGAGTATGTTGACTGCTGACGTCATCAACACATCATGCTGACATCATATTTTCTTTTCTGTTAATTTAATTATTTCTAGAAAATGGTTTAATCTTTGAAAAATCATAGAAAATAATCCGTAACTCGGATGAAAATGTTTTCTACATGCAAGTTGCTCAGAAAAATGAAACGAACCCGAATACGCTACCCACATACCAGTCAGATGCCTATAACTATCTGAACATGGAACATTCCCCCTCCGGTCATTTGTCTGACATAGGTCCGGAACCGGGGAAAAAATCCCGGTTGAATTCCCCCTTTACCTATATCGTGCAGCCATACGTTAGGTCACACCCGACACATCATATTGCCATGTTATGCTTTGTGATGCTTTGTTTGTTTTATATTTATTGTTTCTTCCCCCTCTTATCTCCGGTAGACCCCGAGACCGATGCGCCCCTGTGATTGACTACGTCGATGACACTTCTTCATTTTCAGCAGAGCTTCCAGGCAAGCAAACCCCCCTTGAGCATTCCGATATCGCCCATTTCTTTCCCTGTCATGCTTGCATTAGAATTGCTACTGCTTTCTGTATGATCCTACTCTGATGCATAGTTTGTTTTTGTTACCTGCTTATTATTACCTTCCCGCTTATCCTAAACTGCTTAGTATAGGTTGGTTAGTGATCCATCAGTGACCCCCACCTTGTCCTTGTTGCCCCGCTTTATGTTTGATGTCTCGATCAACGTGATCGACGTCCAGGCCCCGACACCGCACATCAAACCCCCTAGTTGTACGACTCTGCAGAGTTACTATCGAGTGCGAGATTGACTCCTCATACATCACTCCTGATGAGATCTCTGTAGTGTAGCTATTCGGTCATGGTCATCGAGGGTGATTTCCTCCTTAACCACTTTCGATACGACTCTGTCGTGCAACCCCTCAAGTGTGAACCTCGAGGGTGGTTCCTCTTATGTTCACCTTGATGATTACATCGAGTGGAATCCACCGAGGGTGGTTCCTCAGGGTTTCCCTTGGTGTTAGACACACAGTTACTATGGTTACTATGACTTTACAACTGTTACTTGGAAAGGCGGGTCGACCCTGAGGGGTACCCGCGAGTGATGTGGAGACGGGTTGACCTGGAGGGTACCCGAGAGTTGAACACGAGGCATGGCCGAGCATTCTTAGCCCTAGCCGCAAGTACTCGAGATGGGGCGACGGGGTCACATCTTTCATGAGTCTCTGCTCGTGACCGCACTACCAACACACCCGTTTGGATATTTGATCCGAGGGGCCTCTGGCCTGATAGCACTAACCATCACGTGGGCATAGTATGGGCGTTCAACGTCGTATGCATCAGCCGAAGTTTATTAGACGTCAGCGACTGAGCGGCGCGCACCGGGTTGGACTGGTAAGCTTCTACCTTTTTAAGGAGGTAGCTAGGTCTACTCACCGGCCGCCCACGCAACGTGCAGGAGTTCCCGGGGCGATGGCCCAAGACCCCTGTGGGCATAGGTTTAGTCCGGCGTGCTGACCTCTCTATTAAGCCTAGGTCGGGTTGTGGCGTATTGTTTGGTCGAGGCCGGGCATGACCCAGGAAAGTGTGTCCGGTCGGAGTTAATTGAGCGTGGTGGGTAAGTTTGTGCACCCATGCAGGGAAGAAAACATCTATCGATAGCCTGTCCTACGGTAATGGACACTTGGAGTTGTATCCTGATCGATACAACTAGAACTGGATACTTGAGATGACAAATGAATATGAGAAATGGATAGTATGGCTCTGGGATTGCTTTCTCGTAGGGAGTCGAGAAATGATCTCTGGGCGAGGTTGATAACACTACTACTACTTTAAATTATGTTGATCTGTACTCTTCTAAATGTTGCAAGATGCTTGAAGCTGTTTAAAGATACTAGTCTTCGATAGGCTAGGCTTTTCCCCTTCTCTTCTGGCATTCCGCAGTTTAGTCCACAGATGCAACCCATTCGTTTGATACAAATACATACTTAGTTTAGATTTGATGTATGTCTTGCGAGTACTTTGGATGAGTACTCACGATTGCTTTGCTACCTCCTTTTCCCCTATACCCGTTTGTTGCGACCAGATGACGGATCCCAGGAGCCAGACGACACCACTGAAGAGTACTACTACCCCGAGGGTGCCTACTACTACATGATAGCCGCTGACGACCAGGAGTAGTTAGGAGGCTCCCAGGCAGGAGGCCTTGCCTTTTCGATCGTTGTTGCCTTCGTGCTAGCCTTCTTAAGGCAGACTTATTTAACTTATGTCTGTACTCAGATATTGTTGTTTTCGCCGACTCTTGTGTATTCGAGCTTATATATTCGAGCCCTCGAGGCCCCTGGCTTGTAATATAAAGCTTGTATTATTTTAATTTGTGTCTAGAGTTGTGTGGTGATATCTTCCCATGAGTCCGTGATCTTGATCATACACATATGCGTGTATGATTAGTGCACGATTAAATCGGGGGCGTCACATGCGGGGAGGATGGCGCGGTGGAGGATGGTGTCGCGCAGGATGCAGGTCGGCGGTGAGGAGGCGGTGGATCCAGATGAGGATGGGAGCGCGGTCAATCGAATCGGGGGTGGTTTTTGTGTGTGTGTGTTGAAAACGCGTCCAGGGTGGGGCACAAATACGAAACGTTTTTTCTAACTTAAGAAAGGATGGCGGGTTGAAATATCTACAATCATATGGACTTTTTTTTGTAAAAACGCCGCGACAGTGAACCCAACAAACTCAACCCGTGCTTTATTATTAGGGAAATATGTGGATATTTTTTGAGTTTTATAAATATATTTTAAATGTCATGTACATATTTTTGAAACACGTCACCATTTTTAATGCAGTCAACACTTCTTAAAAGTTGCATGAACAAAACTTTTACACAGCCTTAACATTTTTCTACTCCACGGTGAACGTTTTGAAATTTTTTATATAAATTAAGTTTTGAAATGTAAGCATTTATAATACATTTCTAAAATATAAATAAAAATAAGAAAAGACCGAAAACCAACGGATGAAAGAAATGAATGAAGAGCTCTTGATTAGGCCAGCCCACTACAGCGGTCGCCGCTCCACCTCCTAGTCCATGGGCTTCGCACTGGATAGCACGGCAAATGCGGGAGCAATTAGTTGAAGAGCGCTCCTTCAGAAGCCTCGCAACGATCAGCGTCACTTGGTGTATTTTCAGCCGGCCGCCACATGTCGCGCTTTGGATATTTCCTTCGGAATTTTTTCCTCACGCGTTTTTGGTTTTTTAAACATTTTTTTCCACCGGTCTTCCTTAGCTTTTGGATCAATTTTTTGCGTTTTTTTCGTGAGAGTCACGGTTTTGCTTTCGCGAGAGTCACGGTCGTGCCTCTCGAAAACGAAAAAAACCTGTTTTCTGTTTTTTCCTTCCGAGAGGCACGGTTGTGCTTTCGCGAGAGTCACAATCGTGCCTCTCGGAAACGAAAAAAAAGTTTTTTGTTTTTTCCTTTTATGAGAGGCACGGTTTTGCTTCAGTGAGAGGCACGGTTGTGCTTTCGCGAGCGGCACGGCCGTGCCTCTCGAAAACAAAAGAAACACGTTTTCTGTTTTTTTTTCATTCGCGAGAGGCATGGCCGTGCCTCCTTGAAAACGAAAAAATGTGTTTTCTCTTCTATTTCTCCTTCCACGAGAGGTACAACCTCTTTCACAAAGGGAAAAACCCGTGCTCCCGGTTTGGTTTTTTCGTCCGGTTTTTTTTATGAAAAAAGTTCATCAAAACCTATGAACATAGGATCTAGTTTTGAAGGTCTCGACGCGAGGAATCCAACGGTGAAAGCGATTCTAGATTTGGATGCATGGTTTAAGAGATAAAAATGTTTTAAATAAACAGATCTACGAAAAAAAGAAAAAATTCTAGGTTGCGACAAGTGGCGCCACTTGTCACAACCCGGAAAAGACGGGAGTGATATTTGCAATGAGTACTCCTCAATTAGTGATTTTGGGCAAATGCTCGCTTCGGCTCCCAAACAAGCCGTGCATTCATTATTGATCTGCGGATTCTTGATTTTGTATTCTTCTTTCTTCATATTTGGTTCAAAAGAAGTAGACGTTGCTTCCCCTCTAGTTGCGCATGCAGCCGCATCATTGTCTTCGATTATACTAAGGAGTGCACTAACATCTATCAATTTTCTTTCTATCAACAAATTAATGTATTGGCCTTCCCAAAACCAAAATGAGCATCCATCGTCCTACACAAAATGAGCAAGATCGAAGTGAGCTACCGCAATTGAACTAAAGAATGAGCTATGAAATGAGCTACCGCAAGTGAACGTACCCCGTCGTTTTTGTATTTAAAGAACACCCATCCGGGGTGCTTCGGCGTGCCCGAAGTGAGCCGCGGCACTTTTCGCGTGCAGTCGTCGCACTCTATGAGCGGCATCGGCAGCCCACAAAGACGTTGCATGAGCACCGAGCCCAATGGACGGCTGGACGAATCAATGCCGGCAAACCTTCAACGGCAGCGGGCGGACAACCAGTACCTACATGCGACGATGCGCCCTTGCCTGAGCTGTGGGTAGGCCTGGGCATTCAGTAGAAACCAAAAGTTCGGTTAATATATTTCATTATTTTTAAAATTTCGGTTAGACAATATGCTAACCGAAAATGGGTCAAAAAATAGAAAACCGAAACTTCGTTCAACCGATAATTCGGTTTGGCATTCGGTTTCTACCGTACATACCGAAGTATTATCATAACATTGTGCACACCTGGCATGCCTCTGGCAACCAAGGCTTTTATATAGCCGAGCTCCATGTGTTCCTTCACGTAGCCAGCCGAGGTGGGACTAAACCCACGATGACACCACACCCTGCTACTTTCCCGCTGCTACTTTCCCGCGTACAGGAAGACAATATGGGCCGTGCAGTGCCACATTAAAAGCCCAAAAAAGGTGCGACATGTAGGTTGTTGGCTGGGCCCATGGAAGTGATATTCCTGCCGCACGCACGCACCTGGTGGTCGCTACCTGGCGCGTCCTTTCCGTGACGTGCGCACAGGAGAAACTCCTTTTATCGACGTGCGCATCCTTTTAGCGATGTAGTGCTGGTAGGTTCGGGTTTTTTGTTCGGTTATCAGTGTAAAACCGAACTGATCAAAGTCAGTTCGGTTAACAAAAGTAAAAACCGAATTTTTCATCAACACTACTAAAAACCGAAAATTCGGTTTTTTCGGTTTCGACTTCGGTTCGATCTTCGGTTCCTCGGTTTTTATGCCCACCCCTAGCTGTGGGAGAGGCTGCCCGACCACTCCATCGCTTGGGGCAGCAACCGGCGGCCGGAAAAAGCCAAATTCGGCGGCCCGTGATGAAGTGTCGCAGATCTGCAATCCGGCGGCCCGCCGACGCAGGGGAAAGGGAGGGAAGGCCTCGTGCGCGTGGCGGCCTTCCGGCGTGCTCCTGCCGGCTGCTTTTGCTGGAATCTTCGGCGGCAGCCGGCGGCGACGCGAGGGGGGAGAGGAGAGGTGGTTGGTGGAAAAAAGTGTGGGATGAAATGTCCCCCCACCAACGGCTTCCGCTTATATGCAGGCCACCGCAGTCGCGAGGGGAAAACCTACGTTTCCCGGATTGCGGTCGGGATTTTGCAGTGTCCTCTAAATTTTTTTGCGAGCCGGGGCGGGATGCGGAGTCTGATCAGACTGATTTTTTTACCCCAGCCCGCATTTTAATAATTATTTTACGGGTCGAAGCATGGTCGAAGCAGGATGCAGGGTCTGCTAGTGTTACTCTAAGTCAGTCGGCCACAGCCGCACATCAGAGGCAACACAGGACAAAGATGCAACAAGGCCTGGATAGAGCCGTACCGTGCGTAGCATTGTAGCGTACTACCAGGACACAGGACACACGACCCATCGGTACACGGGCTGGCTCGTACCTGATGATTTGGGCGGGCCGCCAGCACTGCGTTACCCACTGCCATTGCACTGCACATATCGCTCACATAGCGCTCACATGCTGGTGCCATCCACCTCGGCCGCACGCGGGCCGAGCCCCTACAGCAACAGTAATCAGCTGTGAGGCATCTCCCCCTCAAAAAAAAAAACTGTGAGGCATCTTCAACGGCGACCCCTCATTTCTTTTCGTCCGTGAACGAAGGATCAGTCCACAGACATTGATGCCCTCCGGCCGCCATCAAACAATGCCTGCATATATTTCAACAAGTCAAAATAACAAAACGGAATTTGTTCAAACAAGACGGAATTCCTTCAAGTTTGGTTATAAATTACATAAGATAGGTCGATATTTTGACCGTTTAACAAAAAATACTAGGGAAAAAAATCTAAATCCTACATGGGACGACCACCTCGTACTTGTGGCGGCCCTGCCCGGCCGCAACACCGTCATTGTCGTGGTCTCTCTAGTGGCGGAACGACGCCGAAGGGCCGCAGCAGCCTTATCGGGCGGCTGCCTGCCGCCCGCGGATGAGCTGCTCCGCCTCTTGTTACACGGTGTGGAGTGCCACCGCGGCCATTGCCGACGTTGCCCTCGGAGCCCTCGTGACGACCTTACCGCGATCGGCGTTAGCGGAGCAGTTGCTAAACGACCACTCCTCACCGATTTTCGCAAGCTCACCGTCAGGCGGCGGCGGCCGTCTCCATGGTGGTCCCGGAATGGGCCAGCGCCCATGCCGTGGCAAGGTCAGGGTCGTTGCGGACACAATCCGAGGACGTCGCTCCTGGCGAACGCGGAGCGGTGACCAACATTACGCCAGTCGTACCTTGCCCGCTGCCTCGCGGAAAACTCCACCTCGAATATGACGACCCTCGAGCCCGAGGCGCCGCTGTAACCGCCTCCTCCGAGGTAGTGGAGGATGCGGCCACGCGCCTTCTAGCGGCTGCGCGGTGGGGATGCTAGCTCGTCCTAGACCTTGCGCCCGACCTGGATGCCGCGATGGTGCGGGGATGACGATGGCTCGTCCTTGACGCGATTTCTGATCTGGACGTTGTGGTTGCGCTGGGGCGTGCCCGGCTCGTCATTGACTGACCGGAGCGGGGAGGTCGGCGCGCGCTACATGCGACAGGGACGGCGGCTCCTCCTTGACGCGCGCCGGTGATGGTGACGACATGCCCATGTGACGGAGGGAACGCTCCTTCACTAACTCGATCTGACGGACTAATTTGGAAAAAAGGTTCATGAATTCGAAACAAAAAGTTCATGAACTTCATGAAATCTTCGCTGACTCAAAAAATGTTTGCAATTATCTAAAAATGAATGATTTTCAATTTTGTTGTTTTTTGTATTTGCTAAACAAATTGAAATTTATGATTTTTTGAAAAAATATGAACAAATGTGAAATTGCATGAACAAATATAGAATTCTATGAACATTTTGGAAATTCATGAAAAACTAATATATGACGAACATTTGTTTTGCATTTTATGAACTACTGTAATTTTGAATTTAATGAACAAAATTTTAATTCAATAACTTTTTTAACTTGATAATCATTGTTTGAAATCGATGAACAAAAAAGTATTCACAGTTTTTAAAAAATGTTCGTGAAATAAAAAGGAAAAACGAAAAAAGAAAGGAAAAAAAGTGAACATGAAAATAGAAAATAAAATGAAAGAGAAAAAGAGAAGAAAAAATGATCAAATAAAAACATAAAAACCTAACGAAAGCAGTATTCTTTTTTGGAGAAGGTTCTAGAACCTCCCAAACTGGAAGAGTGATCATGCCCGACTTGGGCTAGCCCCAATCATGTAGCGAGTCCAGGGGGTGCACGTTTGGTCGACAACTGTGGGGGAGCTTCTATTGGACGCTCATTGCGTTCAGTGGCACACCGACGCACAGGGGACCGCAGCTGGGCCAACCTGCTGACACACGCACCAAAGCGAGTCATGTGTTTATATAACGCAAAATATCCTAAAAGGCGTCGGAGTTGCGTCGAATCGAAAATCACGACATTGCAGAACTCTATTGCGTGCTATCGCCACTAGAGCTGACGACGGTTTGTGACTGATGGCAGCGTGTATTTCTTAAGAACTATGCATAGCGCGATAGTAACTATAGCACGATATTTACTGTACCATAAAGATTTTTGAATTATTTGCACAATTTTTGGGAAACATGAACACTCAGTCTAAAAAATGTGGACAATACTTGAATTCCAAAATAGTTTTTTATAAACACAAACAAATTTTGGAAATTAAAATATTTTTTGGAAAAATAACCAACTTGTAAACGTGAGTATTTTAAAATTTATTTTTTTGTAGAACACTGAACAAATTTGTAAAATTTGAACTTTTTAAAAATTCCTGAACACTTCCTGAAAACGCGAGCATATTTTATATTTGCAAAACGTTTTTTCAAAGAGGAACATTTTTCAAATTCTGATCCATTTTTGAAAACATGAACAGTTTTTTATTCTTAAGTTTTGTTTGAATTTATGAGCAAAATTTTAAAATGGGAACATATTTGAAGTTTTAGACTGTTTGAAAAGCAACTTTTTGGAAATTGGAGGATATTTTATGAAAACGTGAACATTTTTTTTAATTTATGAGCAAAATTTAACAGAAAAACTTATTTCCAAATCCGATTATTCTAAAACCAACATTTAACACATTTTTTTATTTGAAAGAATAAATAAAATATGATTTTTTTTCTGGAAATAGAAAATAAACTTGAAAAAGAAAAGAACTGAAAAGGAAAATGAAAAGGAAATAGACAGGAAAAAACTACAAAAACAAAGGCAAAGATGAAAGTAAAAAACCGAAAAAAATATCCCGTAAAAACTAGTTAATGGAAAAAAATGGTTGAGGAACCTTCTAGAAGGTCCCCAGACCATGATCGGTCGAACACTCACCGCTCTGTGTGTGAAGCGTCTACAAATAGACTCAAAGAGCGGTGAATAGGAAATCTCCAACTATCGACTTGCCCGGTAAATAGGAGACGCGCGACGAATTGCACCTATCAGTTGGGCCAGCCTGTTTTTACCTGTATGTAAAGCTTCCACGTTCGTTTTTGGAACCTTCTAAAAGGTTTTTGAACCATTTGTTTATTTTACTTTTCCTTCTTTTATTTTTTAAGTTTATTTCCCATTTTCAAAAAATGTTAGAACTTAAGAAAAACTGCATTATTCAAAAAATGTTCAGGTTTTCAAAAATATTGTTCATAAAAAGTTCCTTTTGCAAAAAATATTTCCATCTAGAATTTTGTTAATGTTTAGGTTTTCAATTTTATTTGTGCATTTCCGAATTTTGTTTGGGGGTTTCAAAAACGTTGACTGTTTTTTTTAAAACACATATTAAAAGCATGTTCACCTTTTGTTTTTTGGGGGGAGTTTTAAAAAAGTTCTCATTTAAAAAAGTTTGGGGGTTTATTTTTGTTCGGGAGTTTCAAAAAAATTTCTCATTTAAAAATTTTGTTTGTGGGCTGTAATTTTTTGTTGAGTTTTTTTAAAAAAATCTTCACAAAACGCAAAAGTGTTGTGTTTAAAAATCCACTTTTTAAAAAAAGTTTGCCTTTGAAAATTGAGAAAATATTTGGATCTACCGCTGCCATTTACTACCTCCGTCCCGTAATATAAGATTGTTTTTAAAGCTATGTTAGCTTGAGAAACGATCTTCTATTGTGGGACGTAGGGAGTAGTTCTTTAACATTTCTCGCTGTCATGTACGTTGGGCATGCTCATAAGGTCAAGCGGCTAGCAGGCTAGCAAAGCACACGCTTGAGCTGAAGGTCATGTGTTCAATCCCTCTCAAGCGGATCATTTTTTTGTGGAATTTAAGTGTTTTTGCGCTATAGGAGCTGTACCTGTCTCTCACATACGTAACGTAAATCTCTTTTCTTTGCGAGTATACGTAACGTAAATCTGGACGGCGTCATCTCGTCTTAAATGGCGGCTGGCATATGTTTTTTTTTTGTTTGAGGGGAGGCGGCTGGCATAACTGAAGCAAGTGTGTACATGGATGGACGGATGGACGGATCGTCCGACGTAGGCCGAATCGCGCGGGGCTGACGTTTTCCGGTCCGGACAGGCCCACGCCGATGCGCCAATGCCCAAAAAAATGACTATGCGATTGCCAGAATGACCATGCATGCTGCAAGCATGATGATTGATGGAGTAGGGTCGTTGCAACGCAGTAGTACGGACTCCTCTGACGAGGGTCAATGGTAACGTAGCACAGTGCTAGCACGTGGAGTTTCGCAGCCATGTTCAGGTAGCCCGAGCGTTACTGTGCAAGCGCTGGAGACCTAGTATCACGCACAAGTGCCAGGTCCCATTTCGTTCAGCCTCATACGCCGCGTGCTCGGCCTCTAGCGAGCGCGCGCGCACAAGGATACAAATCCGCATCTTTTTACGCCCTCGTCTCGTGTGTCCGTTTCCTACGTACGTACGTACGATGTGTGCGTGCATGCGGCGAAACAACACACACAGAGGGGCAGTCGGCCACAGCCTCACGTCGCAGGCAGCGGAAGGCCTCGGGACAAGACGCAAACAGCGCCTGGATAGGGCCGTACCGTGCGTAGCACTGTGGCGTACCACCACGGCACAGGGCACACGACCCGTCGTGCAGGCGGGCGGGCGGGCGCGTAGCTGATGATTGGGGCGGCGCCTGCCGTTGCGCTGCGCAAATCGCTGCTCCCGGCACGCGGCAAATCCCGCCCCGCCCGCGCCGGTGCACGCAGGCCCAGCCTCTCCTACACCTACAGCAACGCAGCAGTGTATCGCGACAGTGCCACTGCCGTGCATGGAGCCAGCGGCAAGCGCGGGCAGACGACGACGACGTAGCAGGAGAGGGGAGGGGAGGAGAGGAGGGCCAGCGCGGGCGTGGGCTGAGGTCGATCGAGCGAGCAAACCGGCCCACGCGCACGCGTAATAGCAACTCCGACACGTGGATGCATTCTGTCCGCGCGTGTCCGTTTAGGTTCGTGCGGACAAAAAATGTTATCCAATGCACTGACTCACTTTTGTTTTTTGTTTATTTTGTGTCTGTTCATACCAATTTCAGTATCAAATTTGCATCGCATTTGGGTTGGAGGCGGACGCAAAACGGACGCTTTGTGTGTCTCTTTGACCGCTGCATAAGCTGGCCCACCTGTCATAGACCCACCACCTTCCACCTCTCCATCTTCTCCTTTT
Organism: Triticum urartu; assembly: GCF_003073215.2. Classification (NCBI taxonomy): domain Eukaryota; kingdom Viridiplantae; phylum Streptophyta; class Magnoliopsida; order Poales; family Poaceae; genus Triticum; species Triticum urartu. The sequence continues at coordinate 633,511,789 of NC_053026.1, forward strand.
TCTCTGCCCAGCCCACGACGCCACCATGCACCCACACCGGCATGCCACCTCTCTCTCGGCACGGATCTTAGGTTCGCCCTCCCATGGACGCCGCCACCAGTGCACAAGGACGACGCCGCTGCACCACTGCAACCGGTGCGGCCACAAGCCACCCTACAAGTCCTCTTCACCTGCAACCAGGAGGTACGGCGACGCGAGCGTGCAACCAGGAGGTGCGGCGGCTCGCTGATTATGCCCGACAAGGAGAAGACCTCCCGCTGCGGCGCAGGAGCTCAGGGCAATTCACCCACCAGGTGTTCGACGGAATGCCGGGGCGGACATGTCACAAAATGCGTCTAACCCCGTTGGACGCACCGCCGACCCAAACAAAAAGCGGACACGGCCAAATGAACAGGCGACCCAAACGCATAAAAAAGAGACAAAATAGGCGTCCTTTTGGTTCACCGCCTTGGAGTTTGCTCTAAGAGCATCTCCAGCCGTTCGCCCCCCCCCCCCGCCAGGGCACCGAAAAAGAGCCGTTTGGGGGCGAGCCGGCGCTAGACTGACCCCTGGGGGCGATCTCGCTCCCAGCCACGCCCCCAGGCGTCGCCTTCCAAGTCGCGGCAAATTCAAACTATGTTGCTCCTGCTCACAAAAAAATCCCAATCAGTGATTAGCGGCCAAGTTCGGCGATTGGATAAAAAGTTTGGCGTACAAAAAAACAAAAAGGATGCGTGGGCAACGCATCAAACGGCGGCGTCGGCGTGCGCGGGCTTGGCGGTGTCGGATCTGCTTCTGCGCTGGGCGGCGGCGGCGCGGCTTCTGTGCCGCTGAGCGTCGTGGAGGTATCCTCGCTCGGGCTTGGCGGCGGCGTCGGCATGGGCGTGGGAGTTGGTGGCGCTGTCGATGGCAGCTGGTTCAGGATGAGGTTGTGCTTCGCTAGGTACCACGCCTTGAGCTGTTCGTCGTTGCTCTGGAGCATGTCCGCCCCGCCCATCAGAAATGCTAGGTCGGTGTTCCTCTTCTTCGCGACGACGTTGGTGTGGAGTAGGTCGAGCTTGACGGGGCTGTTCCGGTGATCCGGTCGAGGCAGCATGCTTCAGCGAGGCACTCCTGCTCCTTGGACGCCCACTTGATGCGCGGCTCGCCGGTCCTGGTCACCCCCTTCTTCTTCTTCTTCTTCTTCTTCTTCTTCTTCTTCTTCTTCTTCTTCTTCTTCTTCTTCTGTTTCCTCGCCGGCGCCGGCGCCGGCTCCTCCTCCTCATCCGGCTCCTTCTCGCCATAGTCGAGCTGGCCGTCCACGTCGCTGTTGAGGTCTACCGTGTCGTCCTGCGCAGTGAACCCGGGGGACGCTGCAGCGGTGGCCGAGCCTGCCATGATGATGTCGTCCATGTCGGCTTCGGTCGCGTCAGCATCGCCGAGGTGCGAAGCGGAGGTGTGGGAGAAGGGCAGCGTGCCACAACGAAGAGGGGCGTCGGGGAGGATGCATAGGCCGGCGGCGAGTAGTTGTACGGAGGGTACTGCACGCCGGCGAAGGCGGGCGAGCACGTCCGCTGGGCCAGGTGACCATGGGGGAAAGTGATGTTGGGGTTGAATCCATCATGCGCGTGCCCGTCGGCGTAGCCCAGCGACGGCGAGCAGCCCCATTGTTGCGGCGACGACGAGAAGCCGGCCGGAGAGCCGACACTTTGCTAGCTCCAGGGCGCGTACTGGCCGTGGACGCCGGATGGATTCATCATCCCCACGCGAGCCGCGTCGGATTGTTCGGCCGAGCACTCCGCCTGATCCGCCGCCACCGCAGCCGCGAGTGCCGCGCTGTCCCTTGCCTTCTTGGCGTTGGCCCTGTTCTGTTGGTCGGTGGTGACAGCCTCCCGGCGCTGAACTTCAGCCCTCTAGTCGGCGTTGGACATGCCCGGGGGCTTGGACGGCGGCGCCCTCGGTTTCCCCTGCTTCGGCTAGGCGACGGCGGCGGTCGCACTCGTCTTGGCGCGGGGGACCACGTACTTCTTCGGTGGCATGACGGCCGGCGCGGAGGGGGAGAAAGAGGAGTTTGGCGGGATGAATGGAGAGAATTACAGGGAAGCCGGGGGGAAAGCGGGAAGAAACAGCGGGAAAAGACCCTGCTCTCGCCGACGGAGCGGCCCCATGCCACTTTTCGCTTGTGCCGGCGCTCCAGGCGCTTCCAGCGTGTCGGGTTTGGCTCGGGTGCGCCGGCTGTTATTTCGGCCAAACCCGGCGAAAAACGAACTCCAGGAACGCGGCTGGACCGATATTCGCTCGTCGACGCTAAAAAATTGTTTGAGAAGGTTTGTTGGTGACGCGGCTGGAGATGTGTAGGATCAAAAGTATGTCTAGAGGGGGGGTGATTAGACTACTTGACCAAATAAAACTTAACCTTTTCCCAATTTTAGTTCTTGGCAGATTTTAGCTATTGTAGGACAAGTCAAGCAATCATCACACAATTCAAGCAAGCATGCAAAGAGTATATTGGCAGCGGAAAGTAAAGCATGCAACTTGCAAGAATGTAAAGGGAAGGGTTTGGAGAATTCAAACGCAATTGGAGACACGGATGTTTTTCCCGTGGTTCGGATAGGTGGTGCTATCCTACATCCACGTTGATGGAGACTTCAACCCACAAAGGGTAACGGTTGCGTGAGTCCACGGAGGGCTCCACCCACTAAGGGTAACGGTTGCGCGAGTCCACGGAGGGCTCCACCCACGAAGGGTCCACGAAGAAGCAACCACCCACAAAGGGTCCACGAAGAAGCAACCTTGTCTATCCCACCATGGCCATCGCCCACAAAGGACTTGCCTCACTAGCGGTAGATCTTCATGAAGTAGGCGATCTCCTTGCCCTTACAAACTCCTTGGTTCAACTCCACAATCTTGTCGGAGGCTCCCAAGTGACACCTAGCCAATCTAGGAGACACCACTCTCCAAGAAGTAACAAATGGTGTGTAGGTAATGAACTCCTTGCTCTTGTGCTTCAAATGATAGTCTCCCCAACACTCAACTCTCTCTCATAGGATTTGGATTTGGAGGAAATAAGATTTGAGTGGAAAGAAACTTGGGAAGGCTAGAGATCAAGATTCATATGGTAGGAATGGAATATCTTGGTCTCGACACATGAGTAGGTGGTTCTCTCTCAGAACATATGAGTTGGAATTGTGTATGTGTTCTGATGGCTCTCTCCACGAATGAAGAGGAGGTGGAGGGGTATATATAGCCTCCACACAAAATCCAACCGTTACACACAGTTTTCCAATCTCGGTGGGACCGAATCAACAAACTCGGTCGGACCGAAAAGGTAAACCTAGTGACCGTTAGAGATTTTCGGTGGGACTGACATGCAACTCGGTAGGACCGATATGGTTAGGGTTTGGGCATAACGTAATCTCGGTGAGACCGATTACACAAACTCGGTGGGACCGATTTTGGTAATTAGCTAACCAGAGAGTTGGTCAGGCAAACTCGGTGGGACCGATTTGCTCTTTCGGTGAGACCAAAAAGTTACAAAAAGGAAACACTGAATTTACATTGCAATCTCGGTGGGACCGATTCGCTCTTTCGATGAGACCGAAAAGTTATGAAAGGGAAACAGAGAGTTTGCAATCCCATCTCGGTGAGACCGAGATCCCTATCGGTAGAACCGAATTGCTAGGGTTTGGCAGTGGTTTATGACAAGTGAAACTCGGTGGCGCCGGATAGAAAGAATCGGTAGGACCGAGTTTGGCTTAGGGTTTAGGTCATATGTGGATATGGGAAAGTAGTTGAGGATTTTTGGAGCATATCACTAAGCACATGAAGCAAGAGGCTCATTAAGCAACACCTCATCCCTCCTTGATAGTATTGGCTTTTCCTATGGACTCAATGTGATCTTGGATCACTAAAATATAAAATGAAGAGTCTTGAGCTTTTGAGCTTGAGCCAATCCTTTGTCCTTAGCATTTTGAGGGTTCCACTTTCACATCCATGCCATGCCAATCATTAAGCTTTCCTGAAATAATCATCTTGGAATAGCATTAGCTCAATGAGCTATATGTTGTTATGAATTACCAAAACCACCTAGGGATAGTTGCACTTTCAATCTCCCCCTTTTTGGTAATTGATGACAACATATAGATCAAAGCTTCGACAAATGATAATAGGCATGAAATATATCGTCGCTTTGAGAAGTATGTGATAAGTAAGAGCTCCCCCTAAATTTGTGCATATTTAAAATTTGCTTTGGACTGCAAATGCACAAAGAGTTAGAGTCATGGGTTACTCTTCCATGTCACATACATCTTGGTGGAGCGCTTAAAATGATAAGAATGAAATACATGCACTCATCACCAAGAATAGTGAATGATCACATAAGATAGATAAGATAATAGCATTCACCAAGCATTAAGTGTAGCTTATGATCAAACACATGATCATCAATGTCTCACAGCAATGACATAGTATCTCACACAAAAGCAAACAAAGTTCGAAAAACCACCAAATAAAGCAAGAGAGAAAAAAGCAACACTCTCTCTCGAAGCCTATGATCTATACATTTTCTCCCCCTTTGGCAACAAGTTACCAAAAAGTTCCTAGAAAATGCATAGTGCTAGATCGACGCTCAGGCTTGATCTTCAGGTGGTGGTGGAGTCCGGAGCACTCCAAGGACGAAGCCTTCTGTAGACGTGGTTGGAGTTGAGGCTGAAGTGGATGCTGGAGCTGGTGGAACTGAAGCTGTAGCAACTGGCACTGCATGTGATCTCTGAGCTCTTGGCACTCTGGCAAATGCATCAGTTGTAGTCTTGCCTCTCCTCTCCTGCATGTCATCCTGAAGTTGTTCCACTGCAGACTGAATCTCTGTTACTTTGACATCCAAGTCATAGAACTTTTGTTCCATGATCTCTCTCTAAGCTTGCCTGGTTCTGAGTTAGGGTGGCTAGTCCTTTCTCAATCCGCAGGGTGGATGCAATAGGTAACCAAGCTGCTCTTGTTTGGTTTTCAAGAAATACTCAGATGCCTCCTCTTGAGTTGGCATCTTGGCAGCTTTCTCCTTCCTTGCCTTCTCCTTCTTTGCTTGTGCTTGTGCAGACGATGGTTCATTCTCAGTCATAACAACTTGATTATCTTCAAAATCTGGACGGATGGGCAGGTGTTCCTTGTCCAATAAGTATATGCCTGTGCCCATCTTGGAGTTGATGAGCTCCTGAATCTGTGGGGCATATCCACAGCTCCTCTTCTGGTCTGCTGCAGTCCTCTTGATAGTCTCTACTATGAGGCTCATGACCTTGAATTTCTGAGGTACATCAAATACATGAAGCAAATTGATTGCATGGCCTCTGATCATCTTGTGATCACCTGACTTGGGCAAGAGAGTGTGCCTAAATCCAATTGATGTTGGCAGCCCTGACAGAAGATAATGCACAGACCCAAATTTGAAAGTATCAAGAGCTTCATTTGGAATTTCCTTGTACATATTGGACATAGAGTTGTGGTCCATCTTCTTCTTGGCATAGATATCCAAGTCATCTCATTTTCCTCTGGGGCATTGATCAACTTTGCCCATTCCTCAACTGTAGATTGGTACCTCGTACCTTCAGACATCCATGTTATCCTACCATCTGGATAAAAATGTGCTGTGGAGTAGAACTGCATGATAAGCTCCTCATTCCACTTTGTGAGCTTCTGCCCAACAAAGTCTGCTACTCCACAAGCATTGAAGCTGTCATACACTCCAGGGTAGTGTTCTTTTGTCCTTGATGTATTGCCAGTCAACCCATCTCATATCACAGACTATTGGCTTCTATCAAGCAGCACTGTCTCATAGAAAGTCCTGCTGTTCCTTGGTGTGAAATCTGTAATCCACAGTCCTTCTCCTTGAAGCATACGGATCTGCTTCTCTCCACTTCCTGAGCCCTGAGTCTCTCCTGAGCTTCATGTCCTCAGCCACAGGATGAGCATCATTGTGGTCTGGGATCTTGGGCTTGAGTTTTCTGAGTACTTGCTCTTCATCATCTTCTTCTGCAGCTTCAGGCACTGGGGCCTTGTTCTTCTCAGCAGCTGGGATGCTTCTTGTATTCCTCTTTGGTTTTGGCTTTGGAGCTGGCTTGGCCTTGGAAGCAGCTGCCCCTGATCTTATGGCATCACCCATCAGCTTGGGTGCCTTAGGTGCTGGTGCAGCTACCTCTTCTTCTTCCTCTTCTTCCATGATGGAAGCCTTTCCAAGCACTCTGGCTACGGTCTTCTTGACCCTTTCCTTCCTTTTTCTTGCCTTCAGCAGCAACTGGCTCTTTGGCCTTCTCAGTTGAAGCTCTGGCCTTTGACATAGGCTGCCTGCCTGCTGGCCTTTTGACTTTTAACCCTGGCTTTGTGCCCTGTGCTGGCTCAACTCTCTTTGATGTGCTTCCTCTTCTGCCACATAATCTTCATCCTCAGAATCTGAAGTTCTCTTCTTCCTCTGTCTGGTGGCAGCTTTTGGCAGATTGCTAGGAGTACTTCTGCTCGATCATCTGAAGAACTTTGAGGGACTAGTGCCCTCACTCATCTGCACTTGCTGTTCTGACATGATTCTGGCTGTCACTCTTATCGATGAACAAGCTGACTGCTGACCCTGTGAATAGTTTATAGATGAGGTAGAATAGATGAAGCATCACAAAATGCAGAGATTTTTGCAAAAGAATGATCCAAAAACTTAGTTTTAGTTTCCCACTGAAATCATCTCGGATCTACCGATTTTTAAACTCGGTGATACCGAAGCAGTTTTGGCACCTAAACTAGTGAACTTCGGTCAGACCGAGTCACAGTTCGGTGGCACGAGACTGCTAGGGTTTCACAGAGTTCCAAAGTCGGTCACACCGATAAGTAATTCTCGGTCAGACCGAGTCTCACTTGTGCAATGGCATAAGCCAAATCGGTGGGACCGAGTTTTTCAACTCGGTGGGTCCGAGATGGTTTCGGCGGAAACCTAACTAAAATTTTCGAATCAAACTAATCTACGAACGCATTGACTGGATAGGAGTGTTTCAATCGTGGCAAGAATCATGATGATCAGAAATGTGCTAAGAATCGGATTGGGGAATAGCACAAAGATCGAGTCCATACCCTAGTTCGGCGGAGACTCGCTACGGCGGCAACGGCGGGGTAGAATTCCGTTGACGGCGATGGAGACCAGCGACTGGAGGCGGCTGGCGGCGAGGAGACGATCCGGAGACCAAGTTGGCAGAGCAGGCTATCGCGCGGGCGAAGGGGTTCGGAGAAATTTCCAAATTTTTGCCCGTGACTATATATAGCCCGACCCTGTCGGTGTGACCGAGTGGAACAACTCGGTGGCACCGAGATTCATAACTGCAGAGCAGTTACTGAAACTCGGTGTGACGAAAGGTTCAATCGGTTGCACCGAGATCGAAAACCTAGATCAACTTAATGATCTCGGTAGGACCGAAAGTGGGGTATCGGTCAGACCGAGAATCATAAAGAGGTTTTGGAAGTTTAAGTCTATGACGAATCGGGGACTCCGAGCGCTCCTCACACAGAGTGGTTCGAATCTGACTTGATCAAATTTTGTGATGTAGCATGAATAGAGTTTGAGACGAGAAAAGCATAGATAGCTAGAGGAGGTTCTTAGGCATCTTGTCCATCCACTTGGCAAAAGGAAAATAAAGCCAAACAATCAAAACAACAAGTGGATGTCCTCAATGAGTAAAATATGCAACCAACATGCTCACACAATAAGATGGCAAATGAAATATGTGACAAGGCATGCACAACCAATTCTAGCATCTATCAAGCAATTTGCGATGACAAGGTCATCTATATATGAGTATATTGACTTAGGAGTCAAGTGAGAACACTTGATCATAGGTCATACTCATCGTTTAAGCTCAAGTGGGGTTACCACTTTTACATAAAGCATTGTTGTGTTCACATCTTTAGAGTTGCTTTAGCTCAAGTCTTAGAGTAAAGCTCCCCCTAGATGTGATATCCCCCCTTAGAGGGATGAACTACCCTGGGTTTTGTCGATGATGACTTCATGTAGATGTTGAAGATGTGGATGCTCAATGTTGATGTAGATCACTTGGAGCTATCCATTTGAGTGAATTGCACTTTCAATACCTACATGGGTTAGTCCCACAAGGAACAAACAAGGATATCCATAGACATAGAGCGATGCACACACAAGATTATGTCCATGAAAATTTTTAGGTTACCTTGTCCCTTGTCTTACCAAAAAGAGGGTTTGTGACTCCTTGAACTAGTGCAAGATGTGGAAGTTTATTGCACTTGCTCTTGCCAAAATGATAAGAGTGAAGTATGTTGGCGGAGTCACCCTCAAGAACTCTCTAGTTCTTCTTCTTTTGGATCCACATCATCTTGATGGGAATCCTTGGAGTTGTAGTCGTACTTGATGAAGTGGAACTTGAAGTAGTCTTGGGAATCCACTTGACTAAGGTCTTAGGAGCTTCTTCAAATGCATCAATTTCCTCTTGAAGCTTGTCCTTGCCTTTTTGCTTGTAGTCTTGTGGTGGAAGATCATCTTGAGCTTGTGTCCCCTTGAAAGAAGTATCATACTTCTCTTGTTGAGGAACAAACTTTGTCTTTGGGGTATTGATCTTCTTCCCACTCACTCCATTGGCATTGAACTTCGTTCAAAACCAACACCTTGATTCTTCCGGTGCATTCCTTGCTTGCGCACAATTTCCTCGAATTGCTTACTCCCGGCAAGGCTTTTGTACACTCCTTTCTCTATAATTCCCTTCAATAAGCTATTTTCTTGCTCAAGTGTAACTTGGCTAGAATCATTAGTGGAATCAAGAGAACTACTAGAAGCACAATATTGGATTTAGCATGATCATTGTTACTAGCTAGAGGAAGAATCTTTCTTGTTCTTTAGCTACTTGACTTGAGGCATGTAAGTGGATAAGAGTAAACGCTTGCAATGTAAAGAACTTTTCTTGCGAGATCATCATTGATTGCTTTAAGAACTCATGCTCTTGCTCAAGATTGAGCTTTTCAAAGCGTAATTTCTCATGAGCTCTTAAAAGTTCTCGATGATCTTCGAAGATAGTTTCATGAGCTAACTTAAGAGTGTTTAGTTCTTTAGTTAGAGCCTCAATCTTCTCCTTATCATTGTCATTCGTTTTATCTTGATTAGCATGATTAATTGACGTTTCATCATAGTATTCATCACTAGAGTTGTCAACAAGCAAATCATCACCTAACAAGTCATCTTCATCACTATTGAAATCAACATACTCGGGGTGTGTTACCTTAGGACCTTTGGCCATGAAGCATCTTCCAATTCCTTCATTTGGTGAGTCAAATATGTCGTAGGAGTTGGTTGACACAAGTGCTAGACCGGCAACACCTTCATCTTGAGTATCTTCGGAGTCGGAGTGATAACTTCTCTTGGAGTGATCGTCAGACTCGGAGTCGGATACCCATTCACCAACATGAGCTTGATGTCTTCTTCTTGTGTAGCTCCTTGATGATTTTTCCTTCCTTTCCGAATCCTTGCTTCTCCGTGAGTATCTTCGTTCATAACGATCATCTCTACTCCTTCTCTCTCTTGGTGGTGATTCTTTGCTTCTTCCTTTTTGGAGAATCTTCTCTTCTCTTGTAGGGAGCCGTACACTCATTGGAATAGTGTCCGGGTCTTCCACAATGTAGCAGTTTCGCTCTCGACTAGAAGATCTTTTGTCATTGTAGGACCTTGACTTGAAGCTTCTATCTTTGCTTCTACTCTTGTAGAACTTGTTGAAGTTCTTCACCATTAAGCTCAATTCTTCATTGAAGTTTGTTTCTCACTTGATGATGTAGGGGCTTCACATGAGGCTTTTGAGGCACCACTTGATTTGTTGTGAAGTTCCTCTTTATCCTTAAGTGACATCTCATGAGCAACAATTCTTCCAATCACCTCCGTTGGCTTGAGATCTTTGTAATTGGGCATCATTTGGATCAATGTGCACACGGTATCATATTTTCCATCCAAGGCTCTTAGAATCTTCTTGATGATGAATCTATCGGTCATCTCTTCACTTCCTAAGCCGGCAATCTCATTTGTGATGAGAGCAAGCCTAGAGTACATTTCAGCGACACCTTCACCATCCTTCATTTTGAACTTGTCAAGTTGACTTTGAAGCACATCCAACTTGGATTCCTTGACGGAGTCGGTACCTTCGTGCATATCAATCAAAGTGTCCCAAATTTCCTTTGCATTCTCAAGACGGCTGATTTTGTTGAATTCTTCGGGGCACAATCCGTTGAAGAGAATATCACAAGCTTGAGCATTGTATTGCAACATCTTCAACTCATCCGCGGTAGCTTCACGGTTTGGTTCTTTCCCATCAAAGAAGTCACCTTGCAAACCAACACACACAATAGCCCAAACGGCGGGGTTATGTCCAAGAATATGCATTTTCATTTTATGCTTCCAACTAGCAAAATTAGTACCATCAAAGTAAGGACCTCTACGGTGATAATTTCCCTCGCTAGACGCCATACTCTCCTAGGTTGTGAAACCAAGGCTATGACCACCAAAAGCTATGGGATCAAAGCAAATGGAGACCAAAGCTCTGATACCACTTGTAGGATCGAAAGTATGTCTAGAGGGGGTGATTAGACTACTTGACCAAATAAAAACTTAACCTTTTCCCAATTTTAGTTCTTGGCAGATTTTAGCTATTGTAGGACAAGTCAAGCAATCATCACACAATTCAAGCAAGCATGCAAAGAGTATATTGGCAGCGGAAAGTAAAGCATGCAACTTGCAAGAATGTAAAGGGAAGGGTTTGGAGAATTCAAACGCAATTGGAGACACGGATGTTTTTCCCGTGGTTCGGATAGGTGGTGCTATCCTACATCCACGTTGATGGAGACTTCAACCCACAAAGGGTAACGGTTGCGTGAGTCCACGGAGGGCTCCACCCACAAAGGGTAACGGTTGCGCGAGTCCACGAGGGCTCCACCCACGAAGGGTCCACGAAGAAGCAACCACCCACAAAGGGTCCACGAAGAAGCAACCTTGTCTATCCCACCATGGCCATCGCCCACAAAGGACTTGCCTCACTAGCGGTAGATCTTCACGAAGTAGGCGATCTCCTTGCCCTTACAAACTCCTTGGTTCAACTCCACAATCTTGTCGGAGGCTCCCAAGTGACACCTAGCCAATCTAGGAGACACCACTCTCCAAGAAGTAACAAATGGTGTGTAGGTAATGAACTCCTTGCTCTTGTGCTTCAAATGATAGTCTCCCCAACACTCAACTCTCTCTCATAGGATTTGGATTTGGTGGAAAGAAGATTTGAGTGGAAAGCAACTTGGGAAGGCTAGAGATCAAGATTCATATGGTAGGAATGGAATATCTTGGTCTCAACACATGAGTAGGTGGTTCTCTCTCAGAACATATGAGTTGGAATTGTGTATGTGTTCTGATGGCTCTCTCCACGAATGAAGAGGAGGTGGAGGGGTATATATAGCCTCCACACAAAATCCAACCGTTACACACAGTTTTCCAATCTCGGTGGGACCGAATCAACAAACTCGGTCGGACCGAAAAGGTAAACCTAGTGACCGTTAGAGATTTTCGGTGGGACTGACATGCAACTCGGTAGGACCGATATGGTTAGGGTTTGGGCATAACGTAATCTCGGTGAGACCGATTACACAAACTCGGTGAGACCGATTTTGGTAATTAGCTAACCAGAGAGTTGGTCAGGCAAACTCGGTGGGACCGATTTGCTCTTTCGGTGAGACCGAAAAGTTACAAAAAGGAAACACTGAATTTACATTGCAATCTCGGTGGGACCGATTCGCTCTTTCGGTGAGACCGAAAAGTTACGAAAGGGAAACAGAGAGTTTGCAATCCCATCTCGGTGAGACCGAGATCCCTATCGGTAGAACCGAATTGCTAGGGTTTGGCAGTGGCTTATGACAAGTGAAACTCGGTGGCGCCGGATAGAAAGAATCGGTAGGACCGAGTTTGGCTTAGGGTTTAGGTCATATGTGGATATGGGAAAGTAGTTGAGGGTTTTGGAGCATATCACTAAGCACATGAAGCAAGAGGCTCATTAAGCAACACCTCATCCCTCCTTGATAGTATTGGCTTTTCCTAAAGGACTCAATGTGATCTTGGATCACTAAAATATAAAATGAAGAGTCTTGAGCTTTTGAGCTTGAGCCAATCCTTTGTCCTTAGCATTTTGAGGGTTCCACTTTCACATCCATGCCATGCCAATTATTGAGCTTTCCTGAAATAATCATCTTGGAATAGCATTAGCTCAATGAGCTATATGTTGTTATGAATTACCAAAACCACCTAGGGATAGTTGGACTTTCAAGATGCTCTCTTCGCCAGCGTTGAGAATCATGTATGCCCCGCCGGCGTTGAGGATCAGGTATGCCACGCCGGTCTCCCGCCTCTCTTCATCGTGTACGCGCGCCAACTATTTGTTCCTCCACGCAGTTGCTGCGCATGTTCGCCCTATACCGGCACTAGTAGAAAAAGGGTCAAATGTGAAGCACATTACTGCCGGTTTGAATTTGAGCCGGCACTAATGTGACCATTAGTGCCGGTTCCAACGGCTAGGCGGGCGGGCATCATTAGTACCGGTTCGTGGGCAACCTTTAGTATCGGTTCATGCCATGAACCGGTACTAATGAGGCTGTGTCAGGCTATGGTCAGGCTGGGGCCCCCACGAAGACCTTTAGTACCGGTTCATGCCATGAACCGGTACTAGAGTTTCTTAGTAAGCTGATTTTTAGTCCCACCTCGCCAAGAGAGAGGCAGTATGAGCGGTTTATAAGCCGTGAGTGCACAGACAATGACGAAGAGGCGCAATGCTCACCTGCATGTTAATTAGTTTCAAGCCTTTCGGAATAGCATAGATTGCACTGAGCTATGTGCAGCCTACCCTATTCCGAAAGGCTTGAAGCAAATTAACCAGCATTGCACCTCTTTTTTATTTTTAATAACTTATTTGAACTCCGGACTTCTTTTGTGTTCAGTATGCAACATTCAAAGCGACGTCATCAATTTCCAACATGTTCTAACATCATTTGTTGTTTTTCGATTATTTACCTAATTGTTTAGAGAGCTAAATGACCGTGAAATTGAAAATCACTACAAAATGAATCCTGAAAATGTTGAAACTTGGCATGGTATCATCATATCACCCGCATAGCATGCGCGAAAGAGTAGAGAGGGTCACGGCAAAAACTGGACGCACTTCGTGTACAAACTGGACAAACTCTTTCAGAGTATCAGGGTTTCGGACGAGAACTCATCTGTTACACGGCCACTTCAATGTTTTTTAAACTTATTTGAACTCCAGACTTCTTTTATGTTCAGTATGCAGCATTCAAAGCGACGTTATCAATTTCCAACATGTTCTAACATCATTTGTTGTTTTTCGATCATTTACCTAATTGTTTAGAGAGCTAAAGGACCGTGAAATTGAAAATCACTACAAAATGAATCCTGAAAATGTTAAAACTTGGCATGGTATCATCATATCACCCGCATAGCATGTGCGAAAGAGTAGAGAGGGTCACGGCAAAAACTGGACGCACTTCGTGTACAAACTGGACAAACTCTTTCGGAGTATCAGGGTTTCGGACGAGAACTCATCTGTTACACGGCCACTTTAATGTTTTTTAAACTTATTTGAACTCCGGACTTCTTTTGTGTTCAGTATGCAACATTCAAAGCGACGTCATCAATTTCCAACATGTTCTAAAATCATTTGTTGTTTTTCGATCATTTACCTAATTGTTTAGAGAGCTAAATGACCGTGAAATTGAAAATCACTACAAAATGAATCCTGAAAATGCTGAAACTTGGCATGGTATCATCATATCACCCGCATAGCATGCGCGGAAGAGTAGAGAGTCACGGCAAAAACTGGACGCACTTCGTGTACTCACTGGACAAACTCTTTCGGAGTATCAGGGTTTCGGACGAGAACTCATCTGTTACACGGCCACTTCAATGTTTTTTAAACTTATTTGAACTCCGGACTTTTTTTGTGTTCAGTATGCAGCATTCAAAGCGACGTCATCAATTTTCCAACATGTTCTAACATCATTTGTTGTTTTTCGATCATTTACCTAATTGTTTAGAGAGTTAAATGACCGTAAAATTGAAAATCACTACAAAATGAATCCTGAAAATGTTGAAACTTGGCATGGTATCATCATTTCACCCGCATAGCATGTGCGAAAGAGTAGAGAGGGTCACGGCAAAAACTGGACGCACTTCGTGTACAAACTAGAAATAAAAGAAAATAAATAGAAGAAAAGAAATAATGCAGAAAATAAAAAAACTATACAAAAAAATTACTCAAAAATAAATAGAAGAAAATAAATAATGCGGAAAAGAAAAAACTATATAAAAAACTACTCAAAAATAAATAAAAGAAAATAAATAATGCAGAAAAGAAAAAACTATATAAAAATTTGTTGGCGCGCTGCCCAGTGGGCCTGCCAGACCTAGGGTGTGCAAATGCAGGCCCAGAAGGGCCAGCAGGCTCACAGGGCAGCGCGCCCTAGTTAATTAGGCCCAGAAGCCTGCTATTTAGAGAAGCTCGAAGGAGCAGCCGCGGCTGGGTTTATAAACCAGTGCGGCTGCCCTTCGCTCGGCGAGGTGGGACTAAACATTGTGCACCGCCGGTGGCAGCGCACAACCTTTAGTACCGGTTGGTGGCTCCAACCGGTACTAAAGGGGGGTCTTTAGTACCGGTTCGTGGCACGAACAGGTACTAAAGGGGCCGTCTCCCGCCCCTTGGCCTGGTGAAAATTGGCCTTTAGTACCGGTTGGTGGCTCCAACCGGCACTAAAGACCCCTCCTATATATATGTCACCTACGAAAAAATCAGTTTCATCGACCACCAGTAGTCCTTCTCGATCCAACTTCTTTGCCGCACCCGTTGCCCATCGTGCGCCGCCCTCGCCGCCCCCGCCGCCCGTCGTCGCCGTCACCGCCGTCGCCCACGCCACCCGTCATCGCCGTCACCGCCCGGCCCGTCGCCCCCGCCGCGCCCGTACGTCGCAGCCGCCTCTCGCCCGCGCGCCGCGCCCGTCCCCGTCGTCGCCCGCCGCCAACCCCGGTCGTACACACACATACACACACACAGACACACACACACACACACCACACACACACACATACACACACACATTGTTTTTACTTATTTTCTATTTTCTGTTGTTTACATTAATGTTAGATAAATTACGTAGATAATAATGTTAGAATGTTAATGTTAGATGAATTATATGGAAAAGATGTTAAATATTAATGTCAAATATATTTTATTAGAACAAGTTGAAGTAGTTGAATTAGTATAGCTAGATATTAATTAGGTATATATATGAGATTTGAACTAGTTGAATTAATATAACTAGTTTATTTTTAGTATGAAAATTAATAGAACAAGTTTATTTCTAGTAAGAAAATTTAGGTATATGAGATTTGATGATCTAATCAAAATATTACTATATAGAACTACCTACTTTATTTTAGTAAGAAATTAATAGAACTAGTTTAGTTGAATTAATAGAACTAGTTTATTTAGTTGAATTAATAGAACTAGTTTATTTAGTTGAATTAATAGAACTAGTAAGTGTTTAATGTTTCACCTATATATGAACATATGTTAGATATTAATGTCAAATGTTAGATGAATTAGATATAAATTATATGTTAGATATATATTTAATTTAGTTATATGAGATTTCATTATCTAATTAACATTTTATTATATAGAACTAGCTACCTTATTTTTAGTAAGAAAATTAATAGAACTAGTTTAGTTCAATTAATTAGTTGAACTAGTTAGTTGAATTAGTTCAATTAATTAGGTATATTTTTCGTAAGTGCTTAGTTGAATTAGTTCAATTAATTAGTTGAACTAGTTGAATTAACAGAATTAGTTGAATTAATAGAACTAATAAGTGTTTAATGTTTCACCTATGAACATAGGAATGTCGTCTGACGACGAACACGATTTCATTATGTGCGAATACTGCGAAGACCAGCACGGCCTGTGCGGCAGAAATTTTCTAGTTGATGATAGACGCTTCAGCATCAAGCTGGATGAGAACTTCGAAGTGGATACAGTAAGTCACAACGACAAGTCTATTTTCGTAATTAAGCATGACTTATGCTTCATTTGCTTCAACTTTTAATTTTAATTTTTCACTATTCTACTAGCGTATCCCCTACCATGCAAGAATTTTTGTCTTGGATAAGATAGGTTTCAGTCCTAACGAAACTATGGAGGTAAAAAGAGTTTACTTGAAGACCGAGCATGGTTATACCTTCAACGTCAAATTATACAATGCAGACACATACACCTATTTTGAATGCAAAACTTGGCAAGCACTATGCAAGGCTTATGCATTTGAGCCTGATATGGTTATCACCTTTGATATTCGTCCGGAAGATGATATTGAAGGTAATAGAGACATCTGGGTCGATGTGCAGACGCCTCCAGTTCTACCATTATGTGAGTTTCTCAACCATATTTATGTCTTCGATATGAGATTATTTGAACCAGTTGAATAATTAATAGATCTCAATTTATATTGACAGCTTACTTCCAATCAAGCAAACATGTCCGGCGCTTGGTAGACAGGACCGTCCACTGTCCCGGGGCTGAACTAAACTGCGAGGAGACAAGTCATTATGTTTCATGGCTTGAGGATCTTGATGCTGTCAAGACAAATTTCTTTCCTGCACTTAGAAATGTTAGTACTCAAAACGTGCGACCAATAGTGTTCGTACTGAACTACGGTCATATATATTTAGGAAAGATGGTAAGATTTCTACTATTTCTCCTTAGTGCATCTTTTGCATACATTATTTTTTTAAGCTAAACTTTATTGCTAAGTATGTTACTATACGATGTTCTTCAACAGAGACTCCCGATGAATGTTGTGCCTGATTGGATCGAGACTAAAGGTACCATGAATATTGTTAGCTTACGGCCAAGATATCCTACAATGCACTTTAGTGCATTCAGGATTTCTAATAGCGAGGAATGCTTAATAGTAAAAGACTGGAGCAAAATTGTGAACGATCACAGAGAAGTACTAGGGGGCAGCAATCAGAAGCGCAACCCACGATTAGGAGACAGGTTCATCTGCATGCTCCAATATGATGAATCAGCAAAGTTATACATGTTCTATGCTATTTTACCTGAGAGAGAGCAGCAGGAGTGATTAATTAGCTAGTTCATGCTCTTAGTACTTGTCCTCTCATGTCCGTGTTCTTCGTCCTGAACTTAATCTCAAATAGTGATTTGCTTTTGTGGTGTTATGAACGCTTATAATATCATTACCATGTTGAACTCGATGATATCTTTGCTATGAAAACCGTTGGTGATGATATATATGATGCAAGAGTTTTTATATATTAATTAGTATGATGATGATGATGATGAGTTATTATATCATTTATGAAAGAAATTGCATATTAGTTTCAACTGGATGGATTCTAGCTAAGTGATCAAGTATATGCCATATCCATATTACCTCGATCACTTAAGTAGGTGATCAAGTATATATAATATGGATATGACATATACTTGATGACTTAGCTAGGATCCACGCATCCAGTTAAACTAATCACCTAATGATTTAACAACTCATTATAATGTAAAACAATCACTAAATTAAATTGAAAACACAAAATTAAAGTAAAAATAAAAAATAAAACCAAAACACACCCAAACATTTAGTACCGGTTGGTGTTGCCAACCAGTACTAATGTCCTACGCGCCCACGGAGCTGGCTCGTGCCACGTGGTTGCCCTTTAGCACCGGTTCGTGCTGAACCGGTACTAAAGGGGGGGGGGGCTTTAGTGCCTACAATTTAGTGCCGGTTATCGAACCGGCACTAAAGGGCCTTACGAACCGGTGCTATTGCCCGGTTCTGCACTAGTGCGGCAGAGCAACAGCGACGCCGAATTCAAGTACCTCCACGTTTACAAGCGCATTGACAAGTGCGAGAAGTGGGCGGAAGTCCGGCGCACCCTCGACAAGGCCAAGGAGACCTACAAGCCGGACGTGCCGACTCCTGGCACATCGGAAGGGCGCCCGGACGGCAAAAAAGGTGCCAAGAAGGGGAAATACGCCGACGCGGCCACCACTCGAGTGCAGGAGCCCATCGAGCACTGCCTCGCCGACGTGCAGGCCCGGACCGTCCTTCGTGAAGAGAAGACCGAGGCACGGTGGTCGGCGTTGATGTTGAGCATCACCGTCAAGCTCGACCTGCTCCAGACGAACATCGCCACGAAGAAGAGAAACACCGACCTGGCTTTCTTTCTGGGCGGGGCGGACATGCTCCGGAGCACCAACGAGGCGGTCAAGGCGTGTGTCGGTGTCAAAACCGGCGGATCTCGGGTAGGGGGTCCCGAACTGTGCGTCTAAGGCGGATGGTAACAGGAGGCAGGGAACACGATGTTTTACCCAGGTTCAGGCCCTCTTGATGGAGGTAAAAGCCTACGTCCTGCTTGATTAATATTGATGATATGGGTAGTACAAGAGTAGATCTACCACGAGATCAGAGAGGCTAAACCCTAGAAGCTAGCCTATGGTATGATTGTCTGTTGTCCTACGGACTAAAACCCTCCGGTTTATATAGACACCGGAGGGGGCTAGGGTTACACAAGGTCGGTTACAAAGAAGGAGATATACATATCCGTATTGCCTAGCTTGCCTTCCACGCCGAGTAGAGTCCCATCCGGACACGGGACGAAGTCTTCAATCTTGTATCTTCATAGTCCAACAGTCCGGCTAAAGGATATAGTCCGGCTGTCCGGAGACCCCCTAATCCAGGACTCCCTCAGTAGCCCCCGAACCAGGCTTCAATGACGATGAGTCCGGCGTGCCGTATTGTCTTCGGCATTGCAAGGCGAGTTCTTCTCCAATTTCCAAGTGTTTGTAAGTAGTGTCCGGTCCCATAAATGTTCGGACCTCTTGGCTTCTGTGCCCAATAAGGGCTATCTCCCACACGTCGAATGAATACGAGGCGCTAGGGCATTTTTACATTCGCCCCCCTAGCCAGATAAATAAATCGTCTATTAAAGGGACATGGATTCTTAGATCCGATCCATACCATCCTCCCCCAGCGAGAATCCATCAGAGCGCATTTCGGAAAGATCCATTCCAGCATGGCCGACCTCCGCAGCTCCTCCTCCCGCACCCGTTGCCCTAAGCCCGATGATTGGGAGAGGTGTTCAGTCCCGCACAGTCGATTAGTCGAACTGCAGACTAAGGGATTTCTCCCTCCGGCGTATATGGTGCCCGTTCGAGCCGGGCTTGCCACCTACAATGGCGGGGAGCAAGCAGAGAGCTTTCCCTGTCCCTCCATGGGGGAACAGGTTTGCCTTGTTCCTTATTTACTAAGGGGACTCTGATTTCCAATTCATCCGTTTCTCCGCAGGCTCCTGGAGTTCTACGGCCTCCAATTACACAATCTCACCCCTGCCTCCATTCTACATATCGCCGGCTATGTTGCTCTCTGCGAGTTGTTCTTGGGCTGCGAGGCTCACTTTGAGCTGTGGAAAAGGCTATTCTGCCTCGTCCCTCGCACACAAAGGGAATCACTTTATCAAGTGGGCAGAGCCAAAATATGGCGCATCGCCGATACCGGATACCTGTCCGGTACCCCGAAGAAGCCATCCGAAGATTGGCCTTCAGAATGGTTTTATACGGAGGACGTTCCCCTTCCGGACCCTGTTCGGCGGGGTCTTCCTGAGTTCAACAATGCTCCTCTGAAGAAGCGCCGAAGTTGGCACCCACGGAGCCCCCAGGTGGAAGACAACAGGGAAGTCCTCTATCTGATGAACCGGATCAAAGCACTGGCTCAATCAGGATTGACAATAATCGAAGTTATGTCGATTTTCATAATTCGGGGAGTGCAGCCACTTCAATATCGTGGGCACCCCTTGTGGTGCTATAACGGGGCGGACGACGCCACCCGCTACGGGCGTAAGGGTCCGGACAATGCTGCCGCTCTAGCGAAAATTCTGTCCGAACTGTTCAAGGGTGAGGAAGAGGAGTTCACCCGCATCAAGCCACGAGATGGATTCTCCATGTACAATCCTCCAAGCTGGGTAAGTTATATTTCCCTGCTCCCATTTTTTCCGCATTCTTTGTCGTAAGTATTCACCTTGCCCCTTTGCGGCAGGAGCTGCGAAAAGCCATAAAGGAGGTCTACAGCCCTTCTCCACAACCAGAGGACCCTGACCAAGCCCTCGACTCTGGACTTGAAGAAGATTCGGTTATCTCTGTGGAGCTGATAGACCGGCAGTTCTATCAGTTAAGCTACGACGATGCCATGGTGGCCATTACGGCCGACTATCCCGGGCTGCTCCCTGCATCGCAAGTAAGAAAAACCAAAAAATCCTAACTCCATAAACTAGGATCCCCTTTTAAACACTTCACCCACCATATACACATGGCATTTTACAGGGAAGGCATTCGGGACGCCCTGCCGAACCTACAGCAACTCACCAACCAGAGGCGCCGAGGCCGGGTAGGCCAAAAAGGAAGGCGGTCAGGACGGAGACGCCGGCGCAAAGGTATAAAAACCCCGCTCCTTGGTTGTCGTCTTTCTCAAAATGTAATGACACCCGTGTTTCTTTAATAGAAAAAACGCTCGCCGGAATATCTCCGGCGATGTTGCCGATCACGCCTCCACCAGTCGGGCGCCAGGACCGGACATAGAGGCGGAAGCCGATATGGGGCAGGTGCCGGATAATCCCCCTACAGAGGATGCAGATAGATTATCCGCTACTAACTCAGAAGTGGAAAGCGCCATGAATCATAGGCGCCGTCGGGCCGTACTCCGTGACGCTTGTTTCTCACCAGAGGCATTTGATGCCTTCAATTCTGGAGAGGCGTACCTCCGTGCCACTCAAGATGGTCTAGCCAGAGCCACGGATCAGTAGGTAAAGGATGTACGGGTGAGTGAATCTAGTGATTTATATGTATCAGTAGCCCCTGAGACTTGAAACAGTTAGCAGAACTGATTTAAGGATCATCTTTATTGTGCAGGTTCTTACAGAGAAGAATACTAGGCTGTCCCAGGAGCTGGAGGAATGCAAGACCCGACTGCGGGCCGCTGTTGCCGCATTGCAGGAACAAAAAAAGCCTCCCGCCGGTAACATTTACTTTAAAGAATGATGGTTACCATATAGTGTGCGGCGTGGCTACAGATCTAACAACAGATGTTGTAGATGAATCCGGAGGTCCAGCATGTTATGCGACAGCTAGAGGCTGGCAAACGCGTGCTGACTAAAGTGATGCGGGAGAAAAACAATCTCCAAGATGCCAATATTAAGCTGAGTGTGGAACTAAAAGACGTCCGTGGCCAGCTTGCAGACTCCGAGAAGGAGAATAAGCGGCTTCGGTGCGGCATTTTTAGTAAGTGCTTGAACGAATCCTTTTAAAGGAGTTCGACGAAGAAGTCGACTAACAATGTTATGTCTATAGGTATGCTGACAGGTCGTCCCGCGGAGGAAATGCCTGGGTCTACGGGTGATCTTCTGTCCGAGCTGTCACATCTGCACGAACAAGTTCGGCAGGTGATGCAGGGTGTTACCCAGGCCTTATGGCCGTCCGTCTCCCTGCCAGAGGGCGTTGCCGAGCTTGCGGAGAAGCTCAAGGGGGCACGGCGGTGCTTCCGATTATGGAAGATATCAGCCCGCCGACAGGGTGCCAGAGAAGCCTGGGCCATGGTGAAGACGCGGTATACCAAAGCAGACCCAAATCACATGGCCGAAGTCGAACCTGTGGGGCCCAACGGAAAAGAGATCCCCGTTAGCTTAGTTTATGGGCAAGTAGAATTAGCCGCAAAGTATTCTCAACAGGATTGTAAGCTCGACCGCTTGTTGGATGGTATAGAAGAGGAATTTAGTCAGTCTGCATGACTATGTAATTAAAGTGACATGTATAATTCCTTCTAGCCGGATTGTAGATCATTTGTCGTTGCAGACCTTTTCGCTTCAACCTCCGGGCCCAATAGTCCGGAGTGTATCCAAATACCCGCTCAGTTATATAAGAACCAGGGTATGCGTGGAGACCAGGCGTAGGGGTCATTAGTGCTTTATCAAACAAGTGCCCAACTAGTTATGTTATATTACATGGGTAGTAAGAAACATCTTCCAGGGAGAATAGTTCCGTTAAGGGTTCCTTTCCCTGGGTAAGCATGCCCTAAAGTGCATGTCCGGACTGCGATAGGAAACGCAGGAAAAACATCTGGGGGCAGATATGGACAATAAAATAAAAATCATCTTTTGTTCACCGACCGAATATTCCCTTAAGAACGCTAGCTTTCGGCTTCACCCAGTCTGAGGTACACATCCGCTGACCCGATAGTAACAATCGTATAGGTGCTCCCCTTATGCCCTAGCCGAATTAACGGGAACGTAGGGCATAAATACAAGAGCCAGGCAACCCAGCTTGGCCAAAACTTAAGTCATATCGATGCATATAATGGTGAAAAAAGGTACATGCGGAAGTATAACACATGTGTGGGACATGAGGCCCAGATAAATAATTTAAACTTCTGTGAAAGAAGCCCCCAGGTATGAAGAGTGCGACTAGCGCATCTATAATGTGCAGGCAAGGCACAAGGTGACCCTTGAAGGCCTAGAGAAATAATAAAAGAAAGAAAGAAAGAAAGAGAAACAAGACAGATAATGCATATGCGAAAAATGGACAAAGGGAGGGGACTAACTTAGAGTCCGGTGCTAGGCGTATAATCTTCGGAGCCTGGCCGCGTTCCATGCGTTCGGCTCGAGTCGACTAGTCGATGCATCCCGCAGTCGATACGCTCCACCGGTCAGAACTTGGTCAATAATGAAGGGACCTTCCCATTTGGGCTCGAGCTTGTTCTTTTTCTTATCCGGCAGGCGTAGAACTAGTTCGCCAACGTTATAAGTTTTGGCCCGTACTTCTCTGCTTTGGTATCTACGAGCCTGTTGCTGATAAAATGCGGAACGGGCTTTGGCTACGTCGCGCTCCTCCTCCAGGGTGTCCAGACTGTCCTGCCGATCGAGCTCGGCTTCTCTTTCTTCGTACATGCGCACTCGAGGTGAGTCATGAATTATGTCATAGGGCAAGACTGCCTCTGCGCCGTACACCATAAAGAAGGGTGTATATCCGGTACTACGATTCGGCGTGGTCCGCAGCCCCCAGAGTACGGAGTCGAGCTCCTCTACCCAGTGCGTGTTAGACTCTGTTAAAGAATGCACTAATCTGGGTTTAATGCCGCTCATTATAAGACCGTTTGCTTGCTCGACTTGACCGTTGGTTTGTGGGTGATAGACTGAGGCATAATCGAGTTTGATGCCCATTTTGCTACACCGGAGTTTTACCTCATCGGCCGTGAAGTTCGTGCCATTATCAGTAATGATGCGGTGGGGGACGCCATAACGGTGTACAACCCCGGATATGGGGTCTATCACTGGTCCGGATTCGGCTGTTTTAATAGGTTTGGCCTCTATCCATTTGGTGAATTTATCCACCATGACCAATATGTATTTTTTCTTGTGGGTTCCCCCTTTAAGGGGTCCAACCATGTCGAGCCCCTAGACCGCAAAGGGCCATGTAATGGGGATTGTTCGGAGGGCGGTGGGTGGCATGTGGTTTTGATTTGCAAAGAGCTGGCAACTGGCGCAACGTTGGACCAAGTCCTGTGCATCTGCCCGGGCCGTTGGCCAATAGAATCCTGTACGGAAGGCCTTGCTTACAAGAGCTTGGGCTGCTGCGTGATGACCGCCGAGTCCGGCGTGAATTTCTGCCAAAAGATTCCGCCCTTCCTCTTCGGAGATGCACCTTTGAAGGACTCCGGTAGTGCTTTTTTTGTACAATTCTCCCTCATGGACCCTGTAGGCCTTGGATCGCCGCACTATGCAGCGTGCCTCATTTTGGTCCTCCGGAAGTTCCTGTCTAGTTAGGTAGGCCAGGAATGGTTCTATCCATGGGGCAATAATGGCCATGATTTCGTGGGCTGAAGGTGTTATTTCGGTGGCGGAGCCTCCGATTGTGTCAAAGAGTTCGATATCGGGTATTTTGGCTGGGTCCGGACTGTTGTTACCGGTGTCCCCTTCCCATACTAAGGATGGCTTGAACAGCCTTTCCAAAAATATGTCGGGGGGACCGCATCACGTTTTGCGCCGATGCGGGCGAGGATATCCGCCCCCTGATTGTTTTCCCGAGCCACATGGTGAAATTCGAGCCCCTCGAACCGAGCTGACATTTTTAGGACGACGTTTTGATAGGCCGCCATTTTCGGATCCTTGGCGTCAAAGTCTCCATTTATTTGTGATATTGCAAGGTTTGAATACCCGCGCACCTCCACGCGTTGAATGCCCATGGAGACTGCCATCCGAAGACCATGCAACAGAGCTTCGTATTCGGCTGCATTGTTGGAGTTTGTATACAATATTTGCAATACGTACTGAACGGTATCTCTGGTTGGGGACGTCAGGACGACGCCAGCCCCTAGACCAGCCAGCATTTTAGAACAGTCGAAGTGCAAGATCCAATTGGAGTATGCGCCGTACTCTTTAGGGAGTTCAGCCTCCGTCCATTCGGCGACGAAGTCGGCCAATACTTGCGAATTAATGGCTCGTCGAGGTTTGTATGTTATGTCGAACGGGAGGAGCTCAATGGCCCATTTGGCAATCCGGCTCGTAGCGTCGCGGTTGTTTATAATATCATTAAGTGGCACTTCCAAGGCTACTGTAATCGAACACTCTTGAAAGTAGTGTCGCAGCTTCCATGATGCCATGAATATCGCATATGCTATCTTTTGGTAATGCGGGTACCGTGATTTGCATGGAGTGAGGACAGTGGATACATAGTATACCGGCTTCTGAAGAGGGAACTTATGTCCATCCGCTTCCCGTTCGACAACGAGCATCGCGCTTACAACTTGATGAGTTGCCGCAATGTACAACATCATTGGTTCGCTGATGTTTGGCGCGGCCAAGATTGGGTTGGTCGCCAAGATGGCCTTTATTTCTTCCAATCCGGCTGTGGTCGCGTCCGTCCACTCGAAGTGTTCGGAACGCCGAAGGAGGCGATAAAGGGGTAAAGCCTTTTCTCCTAAGCGGGAGATAAAGCGGCTTAGAGCCGCCACGCATCCAGTTAACTTCTGGATTTGTTTGAGGTCTGTTGGGGTAGCCAACTGTGACAAAGCTCGGATTTTAGCCGGATTAGCTTCAATACCTATACTAGAGACAATGAAACCCAGGAGCTTTCCGGCTGGTACGCCGAAGACACATTTTTCCGGATTGAACTTGATGTCGTATGTTCGGAGGTTGTCGAATGTGAGCCTCAAGTCGTCTATCAAAGAGTCGACGTGTTTGGTTTTGACGACCACATCGTCTACGTATGCCTCTACTATTTTGCCGATTTGTTTCTCCAGACATGTCTGAATCATGCGCTGATTTGTTGCGCCGGCATTTTTGAGCCCAAAAGGCATTGTGTTAAAACAGAAGGGATCGTATGGTGTGATGAATGCCGTTGCGTCTTAGTCGGACTCCGCCATCTTGATTTGGTGGTAGCCAGAGTATGCGTCGAGGAAACACAATGACTTGTGTCCTGCGATAGCATCAATGATTTGATCGATGCGTGGGAGGGGGAAGCGATCCTTTGGGCAAGCTTTATTAAGGTCTTTGAAATCGACACAAAGGCGCCAGGATTTGTCATTCTTTGGTACCATCACCAGGTTTGCTAGCCAGTCCAGGTGTTTTATTTCTCTGATAAATCCGGCCTCCAATAACTTGGCTAGTTCCTCTCCCATGGCATGTCTCTTAGGTTCAGAGAAACGCCGAAGAGCTTGCTTGACCGGCTTGAATCCCTTTAGGATATTGAGGCCATGCTCGGCCAGCCTGCGTGGGATTCCTGGCATGTCTGAGGGATGCCAGGCGAATATGTCCTAGTTCTCGCGCAGGAACTCTCGTAGCGCGGCGTCCACAGCGAGATTTAACTGTGCCCCGATGGAGGCTGTTTTTGTAGGGTCCGTCGGGTGGACTTGGAATTTGACTATTTCATCCGCTGGTTTAAAAGAGGTGGACTTGGATCTCTTGTCGAGTATCACGTCGTCCTTGTCCACTGTGGAGCGTAGTGTGGTTAATTCCTCGGCCGAGAGGGCTTCGGATAATGCCTCGAGGGCCAGTGCGGCTGTTTTGTTTTCGGCGAGGAGTGCTATGTCCGGATCGCTGGCGAGAGTGATGATTCCGTTGGGCCCGGGCATTTTGAGCTTCATGTACCCGTAATGGGGTACGGCTTGGAAGATTGTGAACGCCTCCCGTCCTAAAAGAGCGTGATAACCACTGCTGAACGGGGCCACTTGGAATGTGATTTCTTCGGACCTGTAATTATCCGGCGTGCCGAATACCACATCTAGTGTGATTTTCCCAGCGCAGCGTGCTTCCCGACTGGGGATGATTCCTCTAAAGGTTGTGCTACTTTGCTCAATGCGGTTCCAGTCTATTTCCATCTTTTGAAGAGTTTCCTCATAGATGAGGTTTAATCCGCTGCCGCCGTCCATGAGTACTTTGGTGAGTCGAAAGCCGTCCACGATTGGACTGAGGACCAGTGCGGCTGGTGCTCGGGCTGTTCGGAATTTAGGTTCGTCACTGGCATTGAAGGTAATAGCCGTGTCACTCCATGGATTTATTGCTGCTACATGGCAGATTTCGGCCATGCTGCGGAGTGTTCGCTTGCGCCTATTATTTGACGTGAAGGTCTCAAAGACTGTTGACACCGTGTTGTTATCCACGGGATGGTGCTCTGTGGTATTTGGGAGAAGAAGATCCTCACCACTTTTGGCCACCTGCCGGAGTATCCAACATGCTCTAAGGCTGTGCGTTGGTATTGTATCCGCTGTACTATGAATTTTGCAGGGTCCGTTGAGCCATCCCTCCAGTATGGTTCCATGCCCTGTAGAGGGTTTTTGCTTTTTGGTAGTTGACCCGGGTGTATTGTGATAATGCACCCTTTTATTTTGGACTGGGTTTGTATTCAGGGCCGGATTATCCCAAAAGTTTGTTTCGGTTTTTCAGGCACTTTCCATCGCACAGTACTTTCGTACTATGGACGCCAAGTCAGCGAAGCGTGTTATCTCACGGCGATTTATGGCGTTAAGGATTCCCTTGTCCATGCAATTATTGCAGAAAAATAGGATTGCGTCTTCCTCGCGATAGTCCTTAACCTTATTCATCACAAGGAGGAATCTGGCCCAATAGTGATGTACTATTTCCTCGGGCTCTTGCCTGATGTGGGAAAGATCGCCTATGTTTGAGTGGGTGGATGGAATTGAATCCGAACCCCTACCCGATCTGGGATCCAGGGGCCGACGAGTTTCCAATTTTGGAAGTTCCGGTTCCGGGGTGTTACCCGATAATCCTGGCCCGCTGCCTGACTCTAAGTTCAGGGATTGGATGTTGTCCTCCCGCGAACGGGCGTCTAGCTCGGAGAGCTCGGGAATCCGGACATAGTTGGTCCTCAAGATAGAGGAAAGGTCGCCGCATTGTTCCTCCACCACTGCAATATGATGGGTGACCGGTGGAGAGTTGATCTCCCTTTGATCGGGTTTAAGCCCAATCCGATAATAGTCCGTAGCGACTCCCAAGGCGGCGATGCGATCCAAGAGCTTGTTTAAGGAGGCGAGCTCCATTGGATTCATCTGTTTGGCGAGTGTCGATTTGATGTGAAGCCTGTTTTCGATGACCCGAGAAGTCATCGTCGGCGCGGCGGCCGAACAGGCGGTCATGATGAAACCGCCTAGCCGGAGAGTTTGGCCGACAGCCAAACCTCCCCCAACAGTAGTACCGTCTTTAAAGACGAGATGAGACATCCTTCCTTCTGGCGACGGCACAGAGGAACTCTCAATGAAAGCACCAATGTCGGTGTCAAAACCGGCGGATCTCGGGTAGGGAGTCCCGAACTGTGCGTCTAGGGCGGATGGTAACAGGAGGCAGGGAACATGATGTTTTACCCAGGTTCGGGCCCTCTTGATGGAGGTAAAACCCTACGTCCTGCTTGATTAATATTGATGATATGGGCAGTACAAGAGTAGATCTACCACGAGATCAGAGAGGCTAAACCCTAGAAGCTAGCCTATGGTA
Source organism: Triticum urartu (assembly GCF_003073215.2). Taxonomy (NCBI): domain Eukaryota; kingdom Viridiplantae; phylum Streptophyta; class Magnoliopsida; order Poales; family Poaceae; genus Triticum; species Triticum urartu. The sequence continues at coordinate 633,539,891 of NC_053026.1, forward strand.
TGATTGTCTGTTGTCCTACGGACTAAAACCCTCCGGTTTATATAGACACCGGAGGGGGCTAGGGTTACTCAAGGTCGGTTACAAAGAAGGAGATATACATATCCGTATTGCCTAGCTTGCCTTCCACACCAAGTAGAGTCCCATCCGGACACGGGACGAAGTCTTCAATCTTGTATCTTCATAGTCCAACAGTCCGGCCAAAGGATATAGTCCGACTGTCCGGAGACCCCCTAATCCAGGACTCCCTCAGCGTGATACTTGGCAGAGCGCGGCCTCATCCTGAACCAGCTTTCCTCGACAAGGCCGCTGACACCGACGCCCACGCCGACGCCGTCGCCAAGCCCGCGTGATGACGCCTCCGCGACGCCCAGCACCACCGAAGCCGCGCCGACACCGCCCAGCGCAGAAGCAGCTCCGACACCGCCAAGCCCGCGCACGCCAACTCCGCCGACGCCTGGGGCAGAGCCCGCCGAGTGATGAGTTGCGCACGCGAACTTCTGCCGCTCTATTTTTTGTACGCCGAACTGTGGCTTGCGATCGCCCGACTTGTGGCGTCTTTTGTGAGCGGGAATGATCAAGTTCGAATTTTTCGCGTCCTGAGGGCGTGACTGGGAGCTGGGTCGCCCCCAGGGGCCGAACTAGCGTCGGTTCGCCCTCAGACCGCTCTTTTTTAGCGCCCTGGGGGGCCGAACGGCTGGAGATGCCGGAGATGCTCTAAGGGCATATCCAGCCGTTCGGCCCCCAAGGGCATGAAAAAGCGCCGCTTGGGGGCAAGCCGGTGTTTTTTCGGCATGGGGGCGAGCACGTTCCCAGCCGCCGGCCCTAGGTCGCCCTCAGACGCCCCCACAGTTCGTCCAAATTTCAAAAAACACGGCCAAATTTGAATAAACACGGCCAAATTTCAGCGAAATTTAGGCGTTTTTACACGAATAAAAGGGACGAAAAAAAACCTAAACTACGGCCGATGCTTCTCCTCCTTGACATGACCGCTGCTCGACCCCTCGCCCCGGCGCGCTACTTCACTTGAGCAGCGGGTCGTTGCCGCACTCGACTTGCGCGAGGACGCCGCTTAGCATGCGGCCAGGGACGCCCCACCATAGGCGGCGGCCCTCGCTGTTGTTGCGGCCGCGCGGCATCGGCGCGTTGTTGGTGGAGACAAGCCGCTCCTCCTGCCGGCGTTCGAAGTACGCCGCCCACGCCGCGTGGTTGTCGGCGGCGTACTCTGGGAGCGCCGGCTCCGCGGCCGTCAGGGACGCCCGCGCACGCTCGATCTCGGCGTGGAAATAGGGCGTCTCGGGGACGGGCAGAGGGGGGACAGGGACCCCGCCGGCGCTGAGCCTCCACCGCGACGGAGCGCGTACGTCGGGCTGCGCGGGGTAGTTGGCCTCGTGGAGGAGGTAGGCCTCCCGCTCATGCAGCGAGCGGCGGCCGAAACCGTTGGTCGCCGCCGCGTCGTCGGGGTACCTTGCGCTCATGGTTGCCGGGGGGAGAGAGAGGGGCTCGAACGGCGGAGAGAGGGGAGGAAGTGCGGCGGCGAGGAGGGGAGGACTGCCGATGGATGGGTTCCTCACCGGCGCGGCCAGGGGCGCCTTTTATAGCGGCTCGGGGCGGCCGCGCGCGAACGCGTGGCGGAAGGCGGGGCGGTGTCGCCACACTTCGCCGCCCGTGAATCAATGACAGACTGACCGGCGGCCTTGGCATTGATTCTCCACGGTAAAACCGAGACGATGAGGACGACCAGCCTTCGTCTCGCTGACGCGCCGGTCCCGCCACTCTTTCACGCCAAAACGTTCGCGCCGGCGCCCCCGGGCGCCCCCCAGCGCGCCGGGTTCGGGTTGGGTGCGCCGGCGCCAATTTCGGCTCAATCCGGCGAAAAACAGGCTCGTGGGGGCGCGACTAGGCCGATTTTTCGGCGCCAGCGCTAAAAAACGTCCTTGGGGGGCCTATTGGGGGCACGGCTGGAGATGCTCTAAGCCAACTCCACCGCGCGACCCTATCCTGTCCGGCCCCGTCCGTTTGGGGTAAAAGGGACAAAAGAGGCGGCCCGACGCGCGGGAGCAAAAGGACTTTTGTCCGTTTTGTGTCCGCTTTTGACCCATCCGCGGCCCAAGTTTGCGCCGCTTTTGGGGTGAAACGGACACCACGCGGACGCGCCGGTCGTATGCGCGTGTCCTCCCCTGGCCCGCCCGTCGGTGGCACAAGACGGGCCTTTTTCTATCCGCCCCCTCCCTCCCTCCGGCCGCACCCCCTCCACTCTTCCCCACTCTTCCCCTCGCTGCCGCCGCCGCCGCTGCCATTGCAGCCGTGCAGTTCGGACGCGAGCTCGCCCAACCCCTTCCCCTCGGCGCCGCCGAGCTACCCAACCATGGCCACCTGGTTTGCGCACCCGCCGGCCGGTTTTGGGGCGGATCCGGTCGGTCTTGAGCTCGGCCGGCTGTGGGAGGCCGGGCCGCGCCATGGACTGGCCGGGCACCTCGCCGGAAGGCCCTGGCAGGGCCGCAAGGCCACATGCAGGCAGTGGCTCCTCCTCTAGCCGCTCGGATCTGCATCGTCAGTGGTCCGCCGGCAGATACACGAATGGCGGCCGGGCGGGCTCGATGCTTGCCCAAAAGCTCGCCGGCGCACCGTTGCCACTCATTAAGTGCGACCACTGCCCAAGGATGGTCGTGCGCCGCGTGTCTACAATGCCGGAACATTCCGGATGGGTGTTCATCAAGTGCTTAAACGATGGGGTATGCGTTTTTTTTAGCTTCGGTTTGTGCTCTAGATTTGACTAGTTGTGCTAACTTCAAATTTTGTTGTGTAGAATGGGTGCAAGTTTTGGTATTGGGAAGAAGAGTACATTGATATATTGATAGAGCGAAATTTAGTACATGTTCGTGCACTTTTAGCTAGCATAGAGGTTGTAAATGAGACAAGTGCACTTGTTGCTAAATTAGAGGCTAGACACGAGACTAGGTGTGAGGAAGCAACATCTACATCTGGATTGAAGAAAAAGGAGGATGTTAGATCGAGCCTTCTCCACAGATCAACAATGAGTGCATCGAAAAGGCCCTAACCCAAGTCAAGAGGGCAGTTATGGAAGTTGGCTATCTTTTAAAATGTATTCTTATTTTTCTTATTTTCTTTGGCCTTACTTTACTAGTCAAAATGTGATGATGTATTGTCATGTACCAAAAATCAATGATAAAAAAAAGTTAAGGACTTGCAAAGAAAAATACGCGGACAGGATACGGCCGGGATGCGTCCGCGCGCTGGGCGTGTGGCCACCGCATCCCAGGACACGCCCGAACACGACCCCAAATCTCTATCCAAACGGATAAAATCTGAACAAAATGGACGTCCCTTTAGGGTCGCGCGGTGGAGTTGGCCTAAGCGCTGTGCTCTCCGTGCGAGCGCCGGTGCCATCGGCTGATGCAGACCCCGACTCGTATGTCCGTGTTTTGACTTTGTGGCGGGAGCTCGTGACGCTGCAGCATGACCAGCGCTGCCGGCATCATGTGCCAGTCAGCCACTGCCAAAAGTCAACAGGACTTCATAGGTGAGGTGGCGCGTCGCTGCCAGATCGATCTTGCATTGGGAGCATGCCGGAGATGGATGGCAACATCCATTTTGACTAGGCCGGCTTGATCCTTTGCCCAAACACGGAATGCCCGGGTCCTCAACTTTCTTTTGCTATCCAAATTGCGCAACTGAATGATGTCAACCGATCGAAACCAGCAAGCATGGTAGTTGCGGCCGAACAAGGACCAAGGATCCAACCTAGCGAAGCTGAAACATCATGCCTTGCAATAGTTAGAGTACCAGCTAGACTCGAACAAGGTTAAAGGAAAAACGGCTCCAGACCAAGGTTTCATATTTCGACAGCAAGAAAATTTCGCAGCCCTCAAAACCATCCAAATTTCGAAATCTGTTTCGGACAAATCAACAAAAAATTTAAGAAAAATTGGTTTTAATTAGGAGTAGTTGGATATATCTCTGTTGTAGCAACACTATAACGCAGAAATCTAATTCACCTCTCGGGAGCATATGCTCCTGCCCATCGAAAATGGTGTTTTGGCAAATGTCAAAGAAAATTAGATGTTTTCATTGTCACACCCAAATGCTACCTGCAATTTTTTAGTTGAAAAGCTTAATCATTTTGACCTGTGTAAAAAACAAATTGAACGTCAAATGTTATCTACAAATGTTACACTTAATTTTGTTCTTTTATCGACGCAACACTGCTACCCCGGCATGAAAATTGTCAAGCATGCTTGTCAGACTAACATGAGCATCCAAAAAAAAAGAATTTTTGAAATTTATTCACTGTTTATTTTGAATTTACTGTTCATTCTGGAGCATATGCTCCCTAGAGCCAAAACGGCACTAAGTATAACGCAAGAACATCTATGTCCCAATGGTGTGTTCCTTAGATGCAAGGTCGTAAACCAAAGTTCCATTCTCGGCAATGTGAAATTTAAAACACAAAATGAAATGAAGCAGTCAAGGCTTTCAAACCCTAGACCTATAGGTGTAGGAGAGCATACCTACCTACCACTGGGTTATGCAAGAGTTTATGTTTAAGCATGGATGCCACCTTCCTTTATAACATTTTCTTGAAAATACCAATATATATAATGTAATACAAAATTTCAGAAATTTCGTTGAATTTTTCCCCCTTGCTCGAGACATCTGTGCTAGCCTTGTTGGGTACCAAACTCAAAAACCTTTTGTTCGCTATCACCACCCTAACTTTCATCTTGGAACACTCAAGATATGGATATTTCAAACATAATTGCCTAGGAATTTCAAATAGATAACCATGAAAAAAATAAGATGAACAACATGTCTGCCGTCTATGATATGGGAGAAGCGTGAAGCCGATGAAGAAAATTAGGGCTTGTTTAGCACAGGGAGTTCGGAGGGGATAACTGGGGAATATCCCCAAAGGTTTCACCCCATTGTCTCAATTCCGGAGAAAATGCTAGATCAGGGTAGTGGACTAGACAACATAAGTTTCTCAGGCTTTTGTGCAATTGTCAGGGTTCTACCACTCCAATATTGGTCCACCAAACAACTAATTTGGACTTTCTAGGATTTTCAAGACTAGCCGGTATTATCCCCTGGCAATACCCGTTGATACCTCTATCAAACGAGGCCTTAGAGTGGAACTCCCTCCATTTTGGGATTATAGGGCCGGTGGACCACATCAGGCGGTTCAAGTTTGTTCAACCATGACTTTAACATGCTAGTTTTTATCTAACATACACTCCCGTTCCGTGAATCACTCAAGGGTTGCGAAAAGACACGTGGCTCCAAAGAGAGGGGGCGGATTCGGTGCCAACGAATCGGTAGGAAGATGAGGGTTACTTGACCGTGTCGATTTGTTCAGGATAATGACATGACATACCTTGCAATCTTGTTGGTGCATTTAAATTGTTCGCCTCCACTCAAATTGGTCTCGTAGTTTTAGCCGATCCTAGATTCCTCGTGTAGGGAGTATTGGACTAGATGTTTGATGTCATTACGTATTATTAGTGTGGATCATTATTTCAATTCTAGTTTGAATCTGTTAATCTTGGAACTTTGATATTCCTGTCCTTGTACCCGATGCGTGTGTGTCATGATGTGCGTGTGTCCCAGTCTAGTATATAATGTGTGTTTATAGGAGGAAAAACTAACACTAGAGTCGCTTGGTGATGATGTCGTGTATGACATTCGTGATGTGTGACCATCCAATCTACATCCAATGCATGTGAGGTGTTGCAGAGCCTGTAATCCCTCTGGACGAGCCCCATCCCGTGCCGCCTCATCGAAAAAATAAGAGGAATAAATGTCAAGTGATATATACTTAAAATATTGTGAATTTAAATTTTGAGAACACCTATTAGAGCACCTACAGTCAGACTAGGCAAACCCCCCCCTACATTTGCGGAAACGCCCGGGCATGACCCCGGACAGCGCCGGACGAGTCCTCATATATCATGTCGGGCAATCACACTCCTCAAATCCATGGAATCCATGCACGTGAATCATATAGCACAAATTCATCACAATTCAACAATGCAACAAAGCAAGATAAATCACAGTTCAACAATTCGGACATGCCAAAATAAAATTCAAGTCTGGGCCATGTCCGGCCAACGTGATGAATCACTTGCTGGTTGCCATCCATGTTGCTTGCTCTGTCGCGGCTGCCATCGACGCTCTGGCACAACATACTCCCTACGCTGGTTGATCTCATTCCTCTTCCCCCTCGGGCCACTTCCTTGCTTGCTCATCCAAGAGTCTCGCGCCCGCCAACGAAATCCTTGAATCCTCCGTGTCTTGAGCGAGTTGCAACCTCTCCTTCTCAAGCTCTGTTGATCCACAAGCCTGACCCTTCTCAAGCTCCCATTTGAGACACGACTCTCGCTTCTCCAACTCTATCTTCTCCCTCTCAATTTACAGTTTTTTGTTGACCCTCTCTCGGTCCGAACCCATCCTTTTTTTTGCATCCAACATGAACTTGTACCTCTCCTCTTTCTTTTTCTCCATTGTGAAAAGAATGCACATCCATGTGGTGGACAATTTTGTCGCCGTTGTGTCACGGCCGGCCCTCCCTTCTCCCACTTTTTTCCCATCACTTGTCGGTTATTCTTTGGCACGGTGGCTCTTCCATTCTCCCCTACAACTTCTTCCTCTTTGGCATCCACTCCAATGTATTGGTGGGAGCTATAGCCATCATTTGTCTTCAAACTTTTATTGCCTTTCTCGAGGTCTTCTACAAATTGATTCCACTTTGGCTGACCATTCAATTTGATCCAGCAATGGCTAAAACCTAATTGCTTCCTCTTGATTTGTTGAAACAAAGCGACGGCCAACACCATCTATCAAGCAATAAAGCAATCATGAGAATCCGACATTAAAAACTAGCAATGCAAATTATGACAAACTTTGCAATTCAACTTACATGACTTTGGTCTCCAATCCCACTTTGATTTCGGCCAAGCGCGGAAGCATAGTGGCTGGCAACTTATTCACATATTCTTGGATGATGGACCATCTATGTTGGAGAGAGGCCATATTGCGGGTGATAATGATAGGATGGAGCTCCACATATTCATTGTATTCATTATAGTGCTAGTGAATCTTCTCATAATACTTGTAGTCCTTTTCCTCCATGCCACATATAGGGTCCATGCTTCTGGCCAGACAAGCTTTGACTAACAAGATATCTTAAATGTTGTGAATGCCGCACTTTTTGCCTTGGGTGCCTTTGCCGTTTTTTTCTTCATAGTACGCGATGTTTCCCCAACATTAAACATAGGATAATTTCGATCCCCAACTCATATTCCATGCCGTCTGTAGGCTCTTGACCCTCGGCAATCATCTCGGCAGTGTAATTCTCGTAAAATGATCATGATTCTAAATAAACTAATGGAATATGCAATGAATTCATTCAATGGCATATGCAACTAATTGATCCAGTGGCATAACGATTGTAACGAACAAAGGGATACAAAATGGAGTGAAAAATGTATCTTCTCCTGCTGGGACATTCCGTCGAGTGGGAGCTGGGAGACCAGACGCCGACGCTGCATGTGCTTCTCTGTGCCCGTTGGAGTTGTTGCGAGTCACACACCTCGTCGTCCGACGCTTGCTTTTCCATAAATCCGTATGTAATTCACTGCCGACGGTAGGATGGACGGTTGAGGGGTGACCAGCGCATCGGAGGGGACATATCGTCGTCGAGGTCCACAACATCCTTGGCCGGCTCATTGCCATGGGCGAGAGCCCCATAAATGACGCCAAGGTAACATGTGTGGTGGCGGTGGGGGCGGGGTACCCGGCGATGACATCGGGCGACGAGTGGAGGTGACGGTGCTGATGGGGGAGCAAGGGTGGATGACGGCGACGACTAGAACGTGAGAAATGGAGGGCGGACACGAGAGAAGGGCATTGGGTTTGGTGAACTTGATCAACTTGGTGCAATATATGATGAGGTCTGTCTATCAGATGACGGACGCGTCCGGGCCTCCTCATATTTGCCCCAAATTTAGCTGTAGCTACTCAACGTAGTACCAACGTTGCAATGCAGTACCTATAGCTGTCGCTAGTCAGTCTATAGACGCCCAGCCGGGGCCGCACACGCACGGGACGACACGACACGGCACGGCACAGCGCACGCCGATAATGATAAACGGAGGCGCACGGCGCGGCCGTCCTCTCCTTGACTCGACCTGCTCTACATACACCGTTCGCGTGCGGCATCGGAAGAGAAACAGAATCGAATCGGCTATGGCGAGACCAAAAGCCCTCGCGTCACCCGCAATGATGGAACAGCACAGGGCAGGGCAGGCATTGACCCGCCAACGCTGCCGTGCTACGCCGAGCGTGTCGCGTAGGGCTACGCACAGGCACAGGCACAGCTAGCCCTGATGCCGATAGCCCCCTCCCAGAGGCAAAGTCCAGCGCTAGAGTACACGGCAACAGCGCCCGATGAGGCAAAGCCTGCCCCTCCTCCCCACGAGGGGCAGAGGCAAGAGGCAGAGCCCGGCTGCAGCGACAGCACAGGACGCGCGCGCGGGCAGGCCATGGCAGAGAGGCGCATGCATGCGCCGCACGGAATCGAACAGCGATATCAGATTCGTGGCAGTACGATAGAGAATGGATGGATGCAACCACACGGCGACCGGAGCGCACAGCGAAGCTCGAGGGCCGAGGAAGAAGAAGAGGAAAAAGGAAAAGGAAAAAGATGCACTGTTCCTTGCTCTTCTCCCCTGCCGCGGCCGGCCGGGTGAGCAGCGGCCGTGCAGCAGTAGAGCAGAGGTAGCGAGCCTGGGCCAGCCGGTGCTGTGCTCTGACGCCATCGCCGTCCTCCGTGCTCATCTGATCTGCCACTTTGACTTATCGTCGCCTACTACGTGTTGCAAGCCCATCTGCTCGCTCGGGCTCCTTGAACTACGGGGTAGTACGTGTTAGCTTCGGCGTCGTCGGCGTCGTCGTCGCCCACTCGCCGTCCGGCCGGCGCGCGCCTCAGCTAGCAGCATGAGCCGGCGGCGTAGGCGAAGATCTGGTGCACCACCGTGGCCACCTCGTCCGCCGTCGACACCTCGCACCCGTCCTCCATCTGCAGTCATAGAAACACACGGCATTAGAAGCAACCACAAAATTCACCGTAGAAAGTAGAAACCACGCTACACGTAGGGGAAACATGGCTCCGGGGATACGTACAAAGTTTGTTAGGTCTGGCATGCATGCATGCATGCATGCATGTAGTCTGTGTATTTAGGTTGTTTTGTTCGTTTGATCCATGACAAGAGGAAAAAGACACGGGACGAAAGCTGGGGCTTGCAACCACGTAGTTGTCGATTAAGCAGAGCTGTCTGTACGGTGTACCCGGCGGCGTCCATCGTATTCCAAACGCTCCAGCTACATACTCCAACCTACACCATCTCCAACGGAAAAGTGTACGTACGTACGTACGTACGTACGAGTGGCCACTGCCGATCTCGCTCGAAATCCAAAAATGCTACACCTCGAAATCCCACGCACGCCACGCTCCAGTCCATCCGCAAAAACGGCGAGTTCGCTTTCCGCAGGCAGGTACCACACACGATGACACGCGCGACACACATCATGCACCATGGAACCCAGACACATCTCTAGTGTAGTAATCAGTTTTGTCAATTTTGATTCTACCCTAGCTTTTTATCCAACGAAAACCAAGACTCATTGACTGTACTCAGTACAAGTAGCAACCAATTTCAATCTATTTTTGAATTAGCTTGTTTTTCTCAAACCTCGTTCACATTTCTAAGGGCGTGCGTTCTACTGTGGATCAAGCTACGGACCAAAAATAGGGTAGCCTTTGTTTCCTAGTAATCAAATGGCTAAGGCAACTATCGTCTGTAATGAGAACAAAATGGCCACAATTTGCGGCAGTGAAATACAGTGAAGAACGAAAACGCTGGAGCAGGAAAGCAAAGGGCGGGGCGGTTAAAGTTAAGCAAAGTCAAGATGAGACGTTAAATTGGTGTAGCTTTGAGATGACTGATTAGCTACCTTAAGGTTGAAGCAGTAGACCACGGCGTCGTGGCCCACGGAGGTGACGGCGAGGTGCAGCACGGCCATGCGGAGGTTCTCCATGGCGGCCACGGCGCGCACGAGCCGCCCTGGCCACCGCCTCCCTGCGACGCGCAGCCGCACGTGGCCCCCCACCGCGGCCATCGCCTCCACGTCCACGCCGCCGCCGATGCCGCCGGCCTGGGAGAAGCTCGTGTACTGCGGCGACACGAACACGCCGTCCGACGCCGCCGTGGCCGCCGTCCCCACGGGCCCCTCACCGCGCTGCGCCGCCGCCAACGCCTGCAGCGCCACCAGCTGCTGCTCCAGCTGCTTCACGTAGTCGATGGCTCCCCCCACCACCGTCGCCTGGTCACCCTAGGGTGCATTCATTGCAGACGTACGTAAGACCGGGGAGGGTTCTTGCGGCGACAAATCAATCTCATTTGATGAGTGCGAGATGGCTTACTCGTGGGATGTAATCGGAGGGGATGAGGGCGCGGAGGGAGGCGAGGTGGTCGTTCATGAGGCGGCGACGGTTGCGCTCGACGGCGATGTGTGTCATCCGCTGGCACTCGGCCTCCTCCGGCTTCTTGCGCTTCTCCGGCGGGGGCGCGCGCGGGCGCGTCCGCGGCCGCTTCCTCCGCTTCGTCGCCGGCGCCTCGACCACCGGGGGCGCCGGCAGCTGCGTGACGCAGCTCTCGAGCAGGTCGACGTCGGACGCAGCCGGCCGGCACGCGAAGCCAGCGGCGACGCCGTAAGACTCCCGCTTCACCCCTGGTCCGCCGTCCCCCATGGTGGCGCCCTGGAGGAGCGCCAAGAAAGGCACCTGCGCGGCGCTCGCGCTCGCCGCCGCCTGGTCCGCCCAGCACTGATCCATCACCACCACCACCACCATGAGCCGAGAAGAAGAACACGCAACAGCACAGGGAAGAAAGCAACACGTTAGCAAGAAGAAGCAACCGCGGCAAGGCCATAAAAGAGACGCTACGACGAGGCATTGAATGGCGCGAGCGTGCGCGGACAGGGCTAGTTACTGAGGCTAGCCATTGGAGTGGCACCGGGGAAGGAAGAAACGAGGCACTAAACTAGAGTAAACGCACGCACGAGAAGGGAAGGGAAGGGAAGGGAAGGGAAGGGAAGCTGCCATGCCGCAGCGAGCGGCGAGCGAGCAGTGGCAGTTAATACGGCGCTCGCTCCATACCAGAGAGCTGGAACGGAAGCTGCGCGCGCGCACGCACGCTCAATTACTGAGGCGAATTGAAGGGGAGGACGGAGGTGCGGGGCTTACCAGGGAGGTGATGATGGGGCCTTGCAGCTGCATCCTCTCCATTACTGTTAGACGGAGTGTGTCTCCACACCAAACAGGGGTGGCAATAACTGCGCTAATCAGTAATGAGCCCCTGGGGCAGCGAGCGAGCAACAGCAGCTCCTCCTCCTCTCTTGCTGCTCCTCCTCTCCTCCTTCTCCAGTGTAAGTGGAGCAGCTCTACTGTTGCAATAAATATGGGCTCCCCTCCCTCCCTCCCTCTCCACTCTACAGCTGGTGCTACTTGTAGCAGCAGTGGCAAGGCAAAGGCAAGGGAGGGCAACAACCTAAGATAGGGGACGGAGGAGTTGTCTCTTGTTGCATGTGTGGGGGTGAGAGGGAGAGAGAGAGATGGATGGATGGATGAAGCTGGGTAGGCCATGGCAATGGCAGTAGGGATTAATTCGAAGCGATTGATCAGTGTAACAAGGTAATGAGTTATTGACGGTGCAGGCAGCGGCAGGGGACTGAGGAGGAAGAGGGGATTGGCGCGGCGGATTTGTCCGGCCCGAGGACAGCGGCAGGCGACGGGTGGGGGCCGGCAGCTCCGCCCGCTTTGCGCCCCTGGCTAGGCCGCCGTCCACGGAGTACATTTCTGTAAAAATAGAGTTTTTTTTTTGTTGGGAACTTGTAACACACGGCTTTTATTTATGTTTGAAGGCCAGATCGCTCGCATGTGTTTCATCCGGATGTGAAGTGGTGTTTTCAGCGGACCCTGAGTATATGCACCTGAATGACCAGTGAAATGTATAAAATGTTCAGAAAAACAAACATTATCGAATGCTTCCCTTGCATGCCAAGTTTCGTAAAGGAAAAGCATTCCTAATGCTCCGCGCAGATGATCCAAAATTGCTATTTTGAAGGGGACTGCTACGCGTGGGCTCGCGCGAGCCGTTTGATTAGGCACAATCTAGATTGAATGTTTTCCTCTACTTTGCAACAGAGACCTTGTTGCGGAAATATTTTGTGAAAAAAGAATAGGTTGCGGACTATTGTTTTTGTAACATTGATTGTGTTGCGGATTGTTTTTTGCAACAAAGTCTTGTTACCGAATTTTTACATTTTTCTGCAACAGAGGTCTTGTTGCGGAAAACATTTGTAACAAAGGTTGTGTTGTAGATTTTCTTTTTGCAACAAAGATAATGTTGCAGATTTTTTTTATAATAGATATTATGTTACAGAAATTTTTAGTCCGCATCGTGGTGCCACTGCGGCATTTCCTATGTTTCAGAAACATGAATGATGTTGCAAAATCCTAATGCATACAGTGGGTGGGTTGGCTTCCGTGGACGGCGGACGCGAGGCGTAGAATCTGTACGTACACATGGACTGTTGATCAAAAGTGATCCAACGGCTCCGCGCACGGCAGATGCGAGAGCACGATCCGCCAGCTGAAAGGTAACGTTTCCCTATTTTTAAAGCATTTTGAAGCACTATTTTTTTCTTTAAACCTCTCTGGATGTCATCCCATCATGAAACTTTGCATGCATGTGAAACATTCACCAATGTTTGTCACAAATTAAATTCAGATTTTTTGTAACTATGTTTTCACATTTAACCACGCAGGAGCAGGACAAGTTTGATCTTGTAGCACCTTTTTACGGTAGATCATCCACCAATTGCACCCATTACTTCGAGGATAGTCCCCAAGAACAGCAACAGAGGGGAAAGGATAGCGTTTTGGTGCTCGGCCTACATGGAGACTTTTTCTGAAACATTCAAAAATCAAAAATCCATATGACATATAAATGTGTACTACACATGTATAAAGTTTCATCGAAAAGTACATTGATTCATGAGCTACAAAAAAAAGAGACAATAGTTGGTTTTATATAGTGAACAGTTTGTGTGCACATACTGTTCACCGTTTCCAATGTCAGCGATTTGTCTTTTTTGTGTAGCCCGCATGTCAGTACATCCGTATGATATTGTGGATTTTTTTTCAGAATTTTTGAAGCACTGAAACACTTGTTTTGTATGTTTCAAAAAAACGAGCTCCGTGTACCTGGAGTACCAAAACAAAATTTCAGTCTCAAACATATTTAGAATTTTTGATCATGGTGTTTCCAACGTAGTGATGTCTACTACGCAACCTTCTTCTTGTAGATTCGTGTTGGGCCTTCAAGCGCAGAGTTTTGTAGAACAATAGCAAATTTCCCTCAAGTGGATGACCTAAGATTTATCAATCCGTGGGAGGCGTAGGATGAAGATGATCTCTCTCAACAACCCTGCAACCAAATAATAAAGAGTCTCTTGTGTCCACCAACACACCCAATACAATGTTAAATTATATAGGTGTACTAGTTCGGAGAAGAGATGGAGATACAAGTGCAATATGGATGGTAGGTATAAATTTTTGTAATCTGAAAATATAAAAATAGCAAGGTAGCAAGTAACAAAAGTGAGCGAAAACAGTATTACAATGCTTAGAAACAAGGCCCAGGGTTCACTCCAAAGTCACTAATAGCGGAGAATAAACGAAGTGATTATTGTAGGGTACAAAACCACCTCAAAGTTATTCTTTCTAATCGATCTATTGGACTATTCTTATAAATGTCACAAACAGCCCTAGAGTTCGTACTAAAATAACACCTTAAGACACACATCAACCAAAACCCTAATGTCACTTAGATACTCCAATGTCACCACAAGTACCCGCGGGTTTGATTATACGAAATGCATCACACAATCTCAGATTCATCTATTCAAACCAACACAAATAACTTCAAAGAGTGCCTCAAAATTTATACCGGAGATCAAGACGAAAACGTGTGCCAACCGCTATGCATAAGTTCACAAGGTCACAGAACCCGCAAGTTGATCACGAAAACATACATCAAGTAGATCACGTGAATATTCCATTGTCACCACAGATAAGCACATGCAAAACATACATCAAGTGTTCTCAAATCCTTAAAGTCTCAATCCGATAAGATAACTTCAAAAGGAAAACTCAATCAATTTCAAGAGGAAAGAGGGGGGAGAAACATCATAAGATCCAACTATAATAGCAAAGCTCGCGATACATCAAGATCGTGCCATATCAAGAACACGAGAGGGAGAGATCAAACACATAGCTCCTGGTACATACCCTCAGCCTCGAGGGTGAACTACTCCCTCCTCGTCATGGAGAGCGTCGGGATGATGAAGATCGCCACCGGTGATGATTTCCCCCCTCCGGCAGGGTGCCAGAACAGGGTCCGATTGGTTTTTGGTGGCTACAGAGCCTTGCGGCGGCGGAACTCCCGATCTAGGTTTTGTTCTGGGGTTTGGGGGATTTATAAGAGGCATTGGCGCCGGGGACAGGTCAAGGGGGGCCACGAGAAAGGACGGATGGCGTGCCCTAGTGGGTGAGGGCGCCCTCCACCTTTGTGGTGGCCTCGGGACTCTTCTCGATATCTTTTCATTCCACTATTTTTTATATTTTCCTAAAATATTATCCGTAAATTTTTAGGTCAATTGGACTCCGTTTTATATTCCTTTTTTGCAAAGCTCAAAAACAAGGAAAAACAGAAACTGGCACTGGGCTCTAGGTTAATAGGTTAGTCCCAAAAATCATATAAAATAGCGTATAAATGCATATAAAACATCCAAGATAGATAATATAATAGAATGGAACAATCAAAAATTATAGATACGTTGGAGACGTATCAACCATCCCCAAGCTTAATTCTTGCTCGTCCTCGAGTAGGTAAATGATAAAAACAGAATTTTTGATGTGGAATGCTACCTAACATATTTATCCATGTAATTTTCTCTATTGTGGCATGAATGTTCAGATCCATAAGATTCAAAACAAAATTTTATTATTGACATAAAAATAATAATACTTCAAGCATACTAATAAAGCAATCATGTCTTCTCAAAATAACATGGCTAAAGAAAGTTAGCCCTACAAAATAATATAGTATGGCTATGCTCCATCTTCATCACACAAAATATTCAAATCATGCACAACCCCGATGACAAGCCAAACAATTATTTCATACTTTTGATGTTCTCAAACTTTTTCAACTTTCACGCAATACATGAGCGTGAGCCATGGACATATCACTATAGGTGGAATAGAAGGTGGTTGTGGAGAAGACAAAAAGAAGGAGATATTCTCACATCAACTAGGCATATCAACGGGCTATGGAGATGCCCATCAATAGATATCAATGTGAGTGATTAGGGATTGCCATGCAACGGATGCACTAGAGCTATAAGTGTTTGAAAGCTCTAAAAGAAACTAAGTGGGTGTGCATCCAACTCGCTTGCTCACGAAGATCTAGAGCAATTTGAGGAAGCCCATCATTGAAATATACAAGCCAAGTTCTATAATGAAAATTCCCACTAGTATACGAAAGTGACAACATAGGAGACTCTCTATCATGAAGATCATGGTGCTACTTTGAAGCACAAGTGTGGTAAAAGGATAGTAGCATTGCCCTTCTCTCTTTTCTCTCATTTTTTTAGGCCCTCTCTTTTTTGGCCTCTTTTTTTATTTTTTTTTTATTTTTTTTCCGGAGTCTGATCCCGACTTGTGGGGAATCATGGTCTCCATCATCCTTTCCTCACATGGGACTATGCTCTAAAAATGAAGATCAACACACTTTTATTTACTTACAACTCAAGAATTACAACTTGATACTTAGAACAAAATATGACTCTATATGAATGCCTCCGGCGGTGTACCGGGATGTGCAATGAATCAAGAGTGACATGTATGAAAGAATTATGAACGATGGCTTTGCCACAAATACGATGTCAACTACATGATCATGCAAAGCAATATGACAATGATGGAGCATGTCAAAATAAACGGAACGATAGAAAGTTGCATGGCAATATATCTCAGAATGGCTATGGAAATGCCATAATAGGTAGGTATGGTGGCTGTTTTGAGGAAGGTATATGATGAGTGTATGGCATCGGTGAAAGTTGCATGGGACTAGAGAGGTTAACAATGGTGGAAGAGTGAAAGTGCGTATAATCCATGGACTCAACATTAGTCATAAAGAACTCGCATCCTTATTGCGAAAATCTATTAGGACCGCCACTCATAAGGAAGATAATCAATAAATAAATCATGCTCCGACTTCATCACATAACGGTTCACCATACGTGCATGCTACGGGAATCACAAACTTTAACACAAGTATTTCTCAAATTCAGAACTACTCACTAGCATGACTCTAATATCACCATCTTCATACCTCAAAACAATCATAATGAATCAAACTTCGCATAGTATTCAATGCACTTTATATGAAAGTTTTTTTTATATCCCTCTTGGATGCCTATCATATTAGGACTAAATTCATAACCAAAACAAATTACCATGCTATTTAGAGACTCTCAAAATGATATAGTGAAGCATCAATGATGTCTACTACGCAACTTTATTCTTGTAGACACATGCTCAGCTCCAAGCGCAGAGTTTTGTAGGACAGTAGCAATTTTCCCTCAAAGTGGATGGCCTAAGATTTATCAATCCGTGAAAGGTGTAGGATGAAGATGGTCTCTCTCAAACGACCCTGCAACCAAATACAAGAAATCTCTTGTGTCCCCAACACACCCAATACAATGGCAAATTGTATAGGTGCACTAGTTCGGCGAAGAGATGGTGATAAAAGTGTAATACGAATGGTAGAAATATATTTTTATAATCTAAATAAATAAAAACAGCAAGTTAGCAAATAGTAAACGGGCACAAAAACGGTATTTCAATGTTTAAAAACAAGGCATAGGGTCCGTACTTTCGCTAGTGCAACCTCTCAACAATGGTAACATAGTTGGATCATATGATTATCCCTCAAAGTGTAACGAAGAATCACTCCCAAGTTCCTATTAGCGGATAACAAAAGATAGGAATTGTTTGTAGGGTACTAAACCACCTCAAAGCTATTCTTTTCGTTCAATCTATTCAAGAGTCCGTACTAAATAACACAAAGCTATTTTTTCCGTTCGATCTATCCTATAGTCCGTACTACGATAACACCAAAGCAAGTTCATATTCATAATACTCAACACAAACAAAGAAATATAAAGAGTCCCCAAAGTTTCCGTTGGAGAAAAGATAATAAAAACGTGCATCAACCCCTATGCAAAGATTACCCCATGATACGTCTCCAACGTATCTATACTTTTTGATTGCTCCATGCTATATTATCTACTGTTTTGGACATTATTGGGCTTTATTATACACTTTTATATTATTTTTGGGACTAACCTATTAACCGGAGGCCCAACCCAAAATTGTTGTTTTTTGCCTGTTTTAGGGTTTCGAAGAAAAGGAATATCAAACGGAGTCCAAACGGAATGAAACCTTCGGGAACGTGATTTTCTCACCGAATACAACTCAGGAGACTTGGACCCTACGTCAAGGCACGTAACAGGAGGCCACGAGGTAGGGGGCGTGCCCTACCCTACCTGGCGCCCCCCCCACCCTCGTGGGCCCCCTGTTGCTCCACCGACGTACTTCTTCCTCCTATATATACCCACGTTCTCCCAAACGATGAGATACGGAGCCAAAACCTAATTCCACCGCCGCAACTTTCTGTACCCACGAGATCCCATCTTGGGGCCTGTTCCGGAGCTCCGTCGGAGGGGGCATCGATCACGGAGGGCTTCTACATCATCATCCAATCCTCTCCGATGAAGTGTGAGTAGTTTACTTCAGACCTACGGGTCCATAGTTAGTAGCTAGATGGCTTCTTCTCTCTTTTTGGATCTCAATACAATGTTCTCCCCCTCTCTCGTGGAGATCTATTCGATGTAATCTTCTTTTCGCGGTGTGTTTGTTGAGATCGATGAATTGTGGGTTTATGATCAAGTCTATCTATGAATAATATTTGAATCTTCTCTGAATTCTTTTATGTATGATTGGTTATCTTTGCAAGTCTCTTCGAATTATCAGTTTGGTTTGGCCTACTAGATTGGTTGTTCTTGCCATGGGAGAAGTGCTTAGCTTTGGGTTCGATCTTGCGGTGTCCTTTTCCAGTGACAGAAGGGGCAGCAAGGCACGTATTGTATCGTTGCCATCGAGGATAACAAGATGGGTTTTTTATCATATTGCATGAAACTATCCCTCTACATCATGTCATCTTGCTTAAGGCGTTACTCTGTTTTTAACTTAATACTCTAGATGCATGCTGGATAGCGGTCGATGAGTGGAGTAATAGTAGTAGATGCAGGCAGGAGTCGGTCTACTTGTCTCAGACGTGATGCCTATATACATGATCATACCTAGATATTCTCATAACTATGCTCAATTCTGTCAATTGCTCAACAGTAATTTGTTCACCCACCGTAGAATACTTATGCTCTTGAGAGAAGCCACTAGTGAAACCTATGGCCCCCGGGTCTCTTTCTCATCATATTAATCTCCATCACTTTATTATTGCTTTGCTTTTACTTTGCTTTTACTTTTTACTTTGCATCTCTATACCAAAAATACCAAAAATATTATTTATCATCTCTATCAGATCTCACTTTCATAAGTGACCGTGAAGGGATTGACAACCCCTAAGCGCGTTGGTTGCATTGAGCTATTGTTTTTGTGTAGGTACAAGGGACTTGTGCGTGGCCTTCTACTGGATTGATACCTTGGTTCTCAAAAACTGAGGGAAATACTTACGCTACTTTGCTGCATCATCCTCTCCTCTTCGGGGAAATCCAACGCAGTGCTCAAGAGGTAGCAAGAAGAATTTCTGGCGCCGTTGCCGGGGAGTCTGCGCAAAAGTCAACATACCAAGTACCCATCACAAACCCTTTCTCCCGCATTACATTATTTGCCATTTGCCTCTCGTTTTCCTCTCCCCCAATTCACCCTTGTCGTTTTATTCGCCCTCTCTCTCTATCCTCCCTCTCTATTTGCTTCTTTTGCCCATTTGCTTTTTGTTTGCTTGTGTGTTAGTTTGCTTGCTTGTCTTTATGGCTAGTCTCATATCTTCTCCGTTGTTTCCCGAGAATGAAGTTCTAAATTTAAAACAAAGGGAGGGAGAAAATCTAAAAGATGCTTGGTATAGAATTTTCAATGCTCAAAATAGATCTACCAGGAAGCAATCTACTTCAGTTCTTCTCCGCAATTTTTATGTAGGTGCTAGTCCTTGGTATACATATATCCCTGATACCATTACCGAAGGGAATTTCTTGGGTAGCCATACTTTTGATTCGTATAATGCTATGTTAAATTTATTTGGCTCACCACCTCTTTTCGTTAATGGAACTGTGTTAACTTTGGAGCATGTTATGCAAAGACTTGAAATTATTGAAAATAAAGTTGCTACCATTGAATTAATTGAAAATCTAGATAAAAAGATCCACAATCAAATTACCCAATATAGATCTAAGGTAGGAATGACTTTGAAAAATATTAAGGAAAAGGAACCCATAGTTAATGAAAAAATAAATCTAGATTCCACTAGAATCGATAAACTTGAGGGTATCATTGCGAACTTGGGAACCGCTTTTTCTTCCGTAAAGAATACTCCAAGTCCTCCTACTAAAATTTCCAAGCTTATGTATGTTCCTAAAAATAAGGGTGAATCATCTAGTAAGGAAACTACAGATCTTAAATCTATAAGTATTCATCCCAATCTTTTTGCTATAATTAAGGAACCAATTGCTACAAATGAATTTTTTGATCTTGTGCCTTAGAGTTTTATAATCACTAGAAATAAATAAATACCTAAGGGAGATAGATGCCTCATTGATTAATTGCCTATCAAATATGGCAATACCTAGATCTATTCTTGCTTGTTATGCCTAGCTAGGGGCGTTAAACAATAGCGCTTGTTGGGAGGCAAACCAATTTTATTTTTCTTCCTTGCTTTTTGCTCCTGTTTAGCAATAAATAATTTATTTAGCCTCTGTTTTTGGTTGTGTTTTTTGTGTTTATTTAGTGTTTGTGCCAAGTAGAACCGTTGGGAAGACTTGGGGAAAGTCTTGTTTAACTTGCTGTAAAAAACAGAAACTTTAGCGCTCACGAGAACTGCTGTCATTTTTATTTGGAAAGTGCTATTTAGTTAATTATTTTTGAAGATGATTAATATATAAATTACTAACGTCCAGCAATTTATTTTAGAATTTTTGTGCTTCCAGATCTTGCGCTAGCGACAGATTACTACAGACTGTTCTGCTTTTGACAGATTCTGTTTTTCGTGTGTTGTTTGCTTATTTTGATGAAGCTATGGCTTGTAAAATAGTTTATAATCCATAGAGAAGTTGGAATAAAGTAGGTATAACACCCATATAAATAAATAATTAGTTCATTACAGTACCTTGAAGTGGTCTTTTGTTTTCTTTCGCTAACGGAGCTCACTAGTTTTCTACTTTAAGTTTTGTGTTGTGAAGTTTTCAAGTTTTGGGTAAAGATTTGATGGATTATGGAACAAGGAGTGGCAAGAGCCTAAGATTGGGGATGCCCATGGCACCCCCAAGATAATATAAGGACACCTAAAAGCCAACGCTTGGGGATGCACTGGAAGGCATCCCCTCTTTCGTCTACTTCTATCGGTAACTTTACTTGGAGCTATATTTTTATTCACCACATGATATGTGTTTTGCTTGGAGCGTCTTTTATGATTTGAGTCTTTGCTTGTTAGTTTACCACAATCATCCTTGATGTACACACCTTTTGAGGGAGCCACACATAATTTGGAATTTGATAGAATACTCTATGTGCTTCAGTTATATCTTTTGAGCTATATAGTTTTACTCTATGTGCTTCACTTATATCTTTTGAGTTATATAATTTTGCTCTAGTGCTTCACTTATATCTTTTAGAGCACGGTGGTGGATTTGTTTTATAGAAACTATTGATCTCTCATGCTTCACTTAGATTATTTTGAGAGTCTTAATGGCATGGTAATTTGCTTAATAATAGTATGCTTGGTATTCAAGATTTGTAAAACTTTCTTTTGAGTGTGTTGAATACTAAGAAAAAAATTGATGCTTGATAATTGTTTTGAGATATGAGGATGGTGATATTAGAGTCATGCTAGTTGAGTAGTTGTGAATTTGAGAAATGCTTGTGTTAAAGTTTGTGATTCCCGTAGCATGCACGTATGGTGAACCGTTATGTGATGAAGTCGGAGCATGATTTATTTATTGATTGTCTTGCTTATGAGTGACGGTCGGGGATGAGCGATGGTCTTTTCCTACCAATCTATCCCCCTAGGAGCATGCGCGTAATACTTTGCTTTGATAACTTCTAGATTTTTGCAATAAGTATATGATTTCTTTATGACTAATGTTGAGTCCATGGATTATACGCACTTTCCTTCCTTCCACCATTGCTAGCCTCTCTAATACCGCGCACCTTTTGCCGGTATCATACACCCACCAAATACCTTCCTCAAAACAGCCACCATACCTACCTATCATGGAATTTCCATAGCCATTCCGAGATATATTTCCACGCAACTTTCCACCGTTCCGTTCATTATGACACACTCCATCATTGTGATATTGCTAGTATCTCCACTTCTACGTGAATATGAAGAAACATAAACCATTACGTTGTCTTCCTTGTCCAACGTCAACAATTTTGGCATATAATATTTTGATGGGGGCTCACAATCACAAAAGATTTCCATGATAGTGTATTTATATGTGAAAGTTCTCTTCCTTATACTAATTATTCATGAATTTCTTGTATGACCAATATTGTGATTGTCAAGCCTCAAAAGATTTCACTTTCTACACCCACTGTGAAGCTACCACTAGGCATGATATGATTTCAACTTCATGACATTAAATTTATTCAATAATTTACTCATAGGATATAAGTGAAGCACAAGAGTAAATGACATAGAAAAGAGCTTCCTTGACGGGATGTGAATGCCGCTTACTTAGCCTCCTTGGCAACTACTATTTGAGAACTCTATTTTATTTAAAAACTTTCTGATCTAAGTACTTTATTAAAACAGCAAGCAAAACAAAATAAAATGACAAACCAAGGATGACACACATCATGTGAAGAAGCAAAAACTTAGGCTCAACTGATACTAACCGATAATTGTTGGAAAAGAAAGGTGGGATGCCTACCGGGGCATCCCCAAGCTTAGATGCTTGAGACTTCTTGAAATATTATCTTTGGATGCTTTGGGAATACCCAAGCTTGATCTTTTGTGTCTCCCTAATTCCTCTCATATCACGGTTTTCCTAAATCTCAAAAGCTTCATCCACACAAAACTCAACAAGAACTCGTGAGATAAGTTAGTATAAACCAATGCAAAAACCTTATCATTCTATACTGTAGAAAATCACTAAAATTATTATTTAACATTGCATACTAAATGCCTGTGCATATTTAATACTCCTATACTCAAATGCAATCAGTAAACAATCAAACATATGCAAACAATGCAAACATAACAACAATCTGCCAGAACTGTACAGTCTGTAAAGAATGCAAGAGTATCTATACTTCCCTAACTCCAAAATTTATGAAAATTTTATACAGTGTAGAAAATTTATCAGAGCTCATTTTTCAAAAAGTTTCAACATTTTATCACATTCTGACTTTTCTAGGGAATTTTTCCAACAGTGGTAAACTTTCTGTTTTCAAACAACAACATGTATACCTGCAAAATAAGCATAGCAAATGCTATCATTGCCACTTTTATTGAAATAAAAGATGCAAAACATTATTCTAAATAACAGCAAGCAAATCCTGACAAGATAAATTGAAGCTCCAAGCAAAACACATATCATGTGACGAATAAAAACATAGCTCCAAGTGAGGTTACCGATAATGTTGAAGACGAAAGAGGGGATGCCTTCCAGGGCATCCCCAAGCTTAGTTGCTTGGACCTTCCTTGAATATTTCCTTGGGGGTGCCTTGGGCATCCCCAAGCTTAAGTTCTTGTCACTCCTTATTCTCCTCATATCGATATCGCACCCAAAACTTGAAAACTTCAATCACACAAAACTTAACGGAACTTTGTGAGATTGGTTAGTATGATAAAGAGCAAACCATTTCACTTTTAGTACTGCCAAAGACAAGATTCATAATTGTTCTCACACAATGCCTACTGTATCATATCATTTCCACAATTTATATTGAGTAATATAAGCCATAGAAACTAGAAAACAAGCAAACTATGCATTGAAAACAGAATCTTTCAAAAACAGAACAGTCTGTAGTAATCTGTACTCCAACCATACTTCTTCTACTCCAAAAATTCTGCAAAATTAGGACAACCTGAGAAATTTGTATATTATTCTTCTGCAAAAAACATCAACCCAAATTCACTCTTCTGTTAAAAACTAGAATTATTTCCGTGAGCGTAAAAGTTTCTGTTTTTCAGCAAGATCAAAGTAACAAACACCCAACAAGATCCTAAAGGCTTTACTTGGCACTTTATTGAAACAAAAGTAATAAAAACATGATTACTACAGTAACCTAATCATGTGAACACACAAAAACAGCAGGTAAAGGTGTTGGGTTGTGTCCCAACAAGCGCTTTTCTTTAATGCCTTTTAGCTAGGCATGATGATTTCAATGATGCTCGCATAAAAGATAAGAATTGAAACATGAAGAGGGCATCATGAAGCATATGACTAGCACATTTAAGTCTAACCCACTTCCTATGCATAGGGATTTTGTGAGCAAACAATTCATGGGAGCAAGAATCAACTAGCAAAGGAAGGCAGAACAAGCATAACTTCAAGAATTTCAACACATAGAGAGGAAACTCGATATTATTGCAATAAGAAGAAGCACATGTTCCTCTCTCATAATAATTTTCAGTAGCATCATGAATGAATTCAACGATATAGCTATCATATAAATCATTCTTTTCATGATACATAAGCATAGAAATTTTATTACTCTCCACATAAGCTAATTTATTCTCATGAACAATGGTGGGAGCAAAATCAATAAAATAGCTATCATGTGATTGGAAATTAAAATCATGATGAAAAGTTTCATGGTTATCATTATTCTATATAGCATACATGTCATCACCATAATCATCATAGATAGGAGGCATGCTTTCATCATAATAAATATTCTCATCAAAACTTGGGGGACTAAAAATATCATCTTCATCAAACATAGCATCCCCAAGCTTATGGCTTTGCATATCATTGGAATCATGGATATTCAAAGAATTCATACTAACAACATTGCAATCATGCTCATCATTTATGCCAAACATTTTATTGAATTCTTCTTCTATCAACTTAGCACAATTTTCCTTTCCATCATTTTCACGGAAGACATTATAAAGATAATCAATAATATGATGCAACCTCAATTCCATCTTTTTATGTAGTTTTCTTTTATAAACCAAACTAGTGGTAAAACAAGAAACTAAAAGATTCAATTGCAAGATCTAAAGATATACCTTCAAGCACTCACCTCCCCGGCAACGGCGCCAGAAAAGAACTTGATGTCTACTACGCAACTTTATTCTTGTAGACACGTCTCGGGCCTCCAAGCGCAGAGTTTTGTAGGACAATAGCAATTTTTCCTCAAGTGGATGACCTAAGGTTTATCAATCTGTGAGAGGTGTAGGATGAAGATGGTCTCTCTCAAACGACCTTGCCAGCAAATACCAGAAATCTCTTATGTCCCCAACATACCCAATACAATGGCAAATTGTATAGGTGCACTAGTTCGGCGAAGAGATGGTGATAAAGTGTAATACAGATGGTAGAAATATATTTTTATAATCTGAATAAATAAAAACAGCAAGGTAGCAAATAGTAAATGGGCACAAAAATGGTATTTCAATGTTTAAAAACAAGGCCTAGGGTCCGTACTTTTGCTAGCACAACCTCTCAACAATGCAAACAAAGTTGGATCATATGATTATCCCTCAAAGTGTAACGAAGAATCACCCCGAGTTCCTATTAGCGGAGAACAAAAGATAGGAATTGTTTGTAGAGTACTAAACCACCTCAAAGCTATTCTTTCCGTTCAATCTATTCAAGAGTCTGTACTAAAATAACACAAACTATTTTTTTTCCGTTCGATCTATCCTAGAGTCCGCACTAACATAACACCAAAGCAAGTTCATATTCATAATATTCAATCCACACAAAGAACTATAAAGAGTCCCCAAAGTTTCCGTCGGAGAAAAGATAATAAAAACATGCATCAACCCCTATGCAAAGATTACCCCAATATCACCGCGGGAATCCGCAAGTTGAGTACCATAACGTATATCAAGTGAATCAATAAGATACCCCAATGTCACCTCAAGTATTCATACCGCAAGACATACATCATGTGTTCTCAAATCTGAACATTCAATCCAACATGACAAAACTTCAAAGGGTAAAGATTCAATTCATCATAATAAGAGTATAGAGGAGAGAAACATCATATGATCTGACTATATTAACAAAGCCCATGATATAGATCACGAGAGAGAGAGAGAGAGAGAGAGATTAAACACATAGCTATTGGTACAAACCCTCAGCCCCGAGGGTGGACTACTCCCTCCTCATCGTGGTGGCCTAACGGGATTATGAAGATGGCCACCGAAGATGATTCCCCCCTTCGGCAGGGTGCCAAAACGGGTCTAGATTTGTTTTCGGTGGCTACGGAGCCCTGCGGCAGCAGAACTTCTGATCTAGGTTAACCCTAAGGGGTTTCAGAATACTTGGGAATTTATAGTGCAAAGAAGGGGGACGGGAGGCCACCGAGGTGGGCACTACCCACCTGGGCGTGCCAGGGCCCCATGTCGTGCCCTGGTGGGTTGTGCCCCCCTCGGGGCACCCCCCAGGTGCTGCTTTGGCCCATCGAGAGTCTTCTGGCCCATAAAAAAATCAACAAAAAGTTTCATGGTGTTTGGACTCCTTTTGATATTGATTTTTTGCGATGTAAAAAGCAAGCAAAAAACAGCAACTAGCACTTGGCACTGGGTCAATAGGTTAGTCCCAAAAATGATATAAAGTTGCTATAAAATGATTGTAAAACATCCAAGAATGATAATATATTGGCATGAATACTTCATAAATTATAGATACATTGGAGACATATCAATGAGAGTTCAACGATTTCTTCAAAATAAAACTACCGCCGCTCTCTAAAAAGATATAAGTGAAGCAGTAGAGCAAATGACAAACTACTCCAAAAGATATAAGTGAAGATCAATTAGTAGTCGAATAATTATGTATCTATGTGAAGACTCCTTCTCATAATTTTTTTTTCAGATCTTAAGTACTTTATTCAAACAGCAAGCGAAACAAAATAAAATGTCATTGCAAGGATAACACATATCATCTGAAGAAGCAAAAACTTAGGCTCAACCAAAACTAACCGATAGTTGTTGAAGAAGAAAGGTGGGATGCCAACTGGGGCATCCCCAAGCTTAGATGCTTGAGACTTCTTGAAATATTAATCAGGATGCCTTGGGCATCCCCAAGCTTGCGCTTTTGTGTCTCCTTAATTCATCACATATCGCGGATTCCCTAATCCTTAAAAACTTCATATACACAAAACTCAACAAAAACTCGTGAGATAAGTTAGTATAAATCCATGCATATCCTTATTATTCTCTACTGTATAAAATCACTAAAATTATAATTTGACATTGCATACTAAATGCCTCTTTATATTTAATACCCCTATCCTCAAATAGAATCATTAAACAAGCAAACATATGCAAACAATGCAAACATTACAGCAATATGTCTAAACTTAACAGTCTGTAAAGAATGCAAGAGGAATCATACTTCCCTAACTTCAAAAATTATGAAACATTACCACACTGTGTATAATTTGTTGTTAGTCATTTTGTAAAAATTTCTAGATTTTATCACGTTCTGACTTTCCATAAGAATTCAGACTATGATAGAAAACTTTCTGTTTTCAAAACAGCAACATATAGACTTGGAAAATAAGCATGGTAAAGGCTACACTTGACCTTTTTATTGAACTAAAAGATGCAAAACATTAATCTAAACAACAGAAAGCAAATCCTAATAAAATAAAATGACACTCCAAGCAAACCTCATATCATGTGGTCAATAAAAATATAGCCTCAAGTAAAGTTACAGATGAACGAAGATGAAAGAGGGGATGCCATCCGGGGCATCCCCAAGCTTAGGCTCTTCGTTGTCCTTGAATATTACCTTGGGGTGCCTTGGGCATCCCCAAGCTTAGGCTCTTGCCACTCCTTATTCCGTAGTCCACCGAATATTTACCCAAAACTTGAAAACTTCACAACACAAAATTAACAGAAAACTCGTAAGCTCCGTTACTATAATAAAGCAAATCACCACTTAGGTACTGTCAAGACAAGATTCATCATTTTTCTCACATGATTCCTACTGTACTCTATCATTTCAACAATTTATATTAAGCAATATAAGCCATAGAAACTAGAAAACAAGCAAACTATGCATCAAAAACAGAATCTGTTAAAAACTGAACAGTCTGTAGTAATCGGTAACTCTCGAATACTTCTGTAACTCCAAATATTCTGAAAAATTAGGACAACCTGAGACATTTATTTATTAATCTTATGCAAAAAGAATTAGTATTTTATCACACTTGTTTTAAAAATGACAATTGTTTTCCTAAGCGTAAAAGTTTCTGTTTTTCAGCAAGATCAAATCAACTATCACCGTAAGCCATCCGAAAGGTCTTACTTGGCACTTTATTGAAACAAAAGCTATAAAACATGATTACTTCAGTAGCATAATCATGTGAACACACCAAAAAATTAGGTATAAATGTTGGGTTGTCTCCCAACAAATGCTTTTCTAGCTAGGCATGATGATTTCAATGATTGTTGGGGATATTACTATCAGCTGAGACCCGCCCAGGAGGGGCCGGGTCAGTTTCAATGGCGGGTTACGCAAGAAGCCCAGTAAACATTCAAAGATTGTAGTTTATTAAGTCTCATAGAAGGCCCAAAGGCCTGGGGCCGGTTTAAGGCCTGATACAATAAACCGCCGTATGTAAGGAAATACTTGTACAGAAAGGCATGTAAAGAAGGTCACCGAGCCGGACACGATTATGAGCCGGCCGGGACTCTGTAGGCCACCAGGCGTCAACCCATGTATATAAGGGGACGACCCGGTGGTGGCTTAGGGCAAGAGACAACCAAGTCAATAACCAAGCCGGCGAGTTGAGCCTCTTGGAGATCGAAACCTCAGCAATACCAATCCCAACTAGACGTAGGCTTTTACCTTCATCGTAAGGGGCCGAACTAGTATAAAAACTCTCTCGTGTGTCCTTTGTCCCGATCAACCCCTTTAAGCTTCCTAGTGTGATGGCCCTATGACTAAGTCCTTGCTCTAGGACATCTGCCGTGTCAACTCCATGACAGTTGGCGCCCACCATGGGGCCAGCGCACGGTAGATTTGAGTTCTTGAAGGGCAACTTCGAAGGGCTCAAGGGATATGTTGTGGGCCGGATAACCAAGAGTCGTCGCGGCAAACTCTACATCGACGATGAAGGCTGGGACCCCAAGGCCGGCTCGATCGAGTACGGGTACCGGGTCCCCTTCGACGGAATTCACGTCTTCATCGGCCGAATCGGCAAGACAAGCCCTGAGCCAGACGTCCACACCAACCTCATCGAAACGGCTCAGCGTGCCGGGTCCGCCTGTGTTCAATCTATTGTGAAGCATGCTTTCGTAGGTTGCATCCATGGCGGTGAATACTCCGAAAGATCGATGGAAGGCGGGGAGACGACCATCTGCTCTGATACTGCATCATCAACAATTGAGATGGACTCGTTGTACCAACTGCAAGACGGCATGCTCGGGGGCTGTTCTGATGGCAGCAGTATTCCGGACCCCCTTGAGCCGCTGAATTGGGCCGGAGTCTTCATGGCAGGGACGTAGCCCGGGCAGAACTCCACCGCAGCGACGGCAGCAGCCACCGGGTCGGCAGCTGCCGGGTCAGGAGACCCCGCGCGCCCCCCGGCTCAGGTTCTAATGGACCTCATGGATAAGCTGACGGCTCTGTTAACCGCTGTGGTAGAACCGGCGGACAAAGCCCAGCATGATGCAGAAGTGGCACGCGTGCGGGAGGAGATGGTGCAAGCAAAGTAAAATCTAGCCGCGGAGGAAACCCGGATGGCAGCAGAACGAGCGGCTCTGGATGCTCGTGCCCAACAGCTTCAAGCAGAAACTTTCCGGCTCTCGGTGGATCTTAATGCATCGAACGAGGTCATGAGGAGGAGGCATCAGAAACTCAGTCGCGTCTGCCTCTAATGCTGGATCCGAGGAACCTGTTCCATACACCCGGAGCTGGGGGAAGCAACCTGCCGGAAGCAAACCGGGTCGCGACACCCGGGGCACCGGTTCAGCCACGGACCATGGAGCCGCCTCGCATAAATACAGCTCCTCCTAGTTATGTAGCAACACCTCCAGGTCACTTCTCCAACCCCATGGAAAACCTCATCATAGCGTCGGCTCGTTTGGCAGCTCTCCCAATGGAAGGCGACTCGCCAGCAGCCATTGAAACCCGGAGGGTAAGAGAACTAATTCAGACAGCTCTGGCCCAACAGGATGCATACACTTACAGTCGAGACATGATTCATTCAACCCCTCGCCCAAGCCGGAGCTCGAGCTACAGTAGGCACATGGAGTCAGCAACAATGTCAAGCAATGCTCAACGCCACAACCGGCCATATAGGCATGAGCCGGTACGGGCTGGAGCCCTTAATTTGGCGGATCAGGAGAGGATTCGTCAAGAGGAGGAACGGGCGGGTCAGATAGCAGCAGAACATGCGGCTCACCAACCCTTTCCGGCTTATCCAGCAACCTTGGTTGAGGCAAGAGCGACCACAAGAACCGGAGGTGTGCCTTGCCTGGTCCCAGCCATACGCAATGAGCGGTTGCCCAAGGATTTCAAGGGGCCTCGTAAGGTTCCTAATTACACGGCTGACTTACAGCCAGGGGCTTGGATTGAGAGTTATGAGATGGCTATGGAGCTGTTGGAGGTTAGCGATGCTGCCATGGCCAAGTATTTTACCATGATGTTGGATGGAACGGCTCGGACCTGGTTGAAAGGATTACCACCCAATTCTATCGGCTCATGGGCAGAGTTAAAGGCGCGGTTCATCCAGAACTTTAAGGATACATGTAAGCAGCCAATCTCGATTGTGGACCTGACCAATTGCAAGCAAGAGGATGGAGAATCTACAACCCATTGGGTGCGCCGGGTCAAGGAGATAATATATTCATCTGATAAGATGGATGTCGGCTCAGCAGTTTTGATGTTGGAAAAAAATTACCGTTTTGAACCTCTAAAGCAGAAGTTGGGGCGGCTTAAATGTGACTGTAATGACATGGGAACATTGATGGTGGCTCTTGTCAAGTACGCTGATTCTGATACCACCAAAGACCCGGTGTCTGACGAAGAAAAGGCAACGAAGGGAAAGAAGAATGGCAATGGCAAGGGTCACCAGCATAACCCGGCGAATCAAGGAAGTAATAAATGTAAGGCTGATGAGTTTGTTGCCAATACCAATGCCAGGGCGGTAATCAGCGGCGCAAGGGTAGACAACCCCCTCGATCGGGCGGGTCAGGCCCCACCCTTGAGCAGTTGTTGAATGAACCTTGTCCAAAACACGGCACCCGGGAGAAACCAGCCACCCACTTGTGGAAGGATTGCACGATCATGAAGGCGTTTAAAAATTCAAACGCATTTGATGGGGGGTCACGACCCAGGTGGCGGCTCAGGTGGAGGCGGCTTTCAGGGCCCGGGCGCCGGTTCAAGCGGAGGAGGTTTTCACGGTCAGGGTTAACCTGGTCACCAAGGAGGATATAATCAGCAGCACGACCAAGGAAATCAGCAGCAACAGCAATCCGGCTATCAGAGCAACCCGAAGTAGTTGAGTAGTGGACAGTATCATGTCTTTACTACCAGTTTATGTAAGAGGGACCAGAAGCTCCACAAGAGGGCCGTTAATGCCGTTGAGCCGGCAATCCCACGTTATTTACGTTGGTCGGAGCAGCCTATTGTGTGGAGCAGAGAGGATCACCCGCCCCGGGTTGATAATCCGGGTCACTTGGCTTTGGTAGTGGCACCTCAGGTTGGTGGGTACAAGTTTACTAAGGTACTCATGGATGGAGGCAGCAGCATCAACGTCCTTTACTATGAGACGTTCCATCGTATGGGATTGACGGATAAAAATCTTAAACAATCCAACACTGTTTTTCATGGTGTGGTACCCAGTAAGTCGGCATACCCAGTTGGTAAGATCGAGCTGGAGGTAGCCTTTGGGGATGAGTATGACTCCAGAGCAGAAAAATTAACCTTTGAAGTGGTTAAGATCAAAAGCCCATATCATGCTCTGTTTGGGCAGCCGGCTTATGCCAAGTTCACGGCTCGGCCGTGTTACGTGTATTTGCAGCTCAAGATGCCGGGTCACAAGGGCACCATTACAGTCCATGGGAGCCAGAAGATAGCCTTGGAATGTGAAGGGGGATGCTGCCTATGCTGAGTCTGTTTGTGCAACAAAGGAGTTAAAATTCTACAAGGATCATGTTGACCCGGCGGATATGACATCATTAAGAAAACCAACAACAGGGCATGAGCGGGAGTTAAAATTCAAATCAGCTAATGACACTAAGATGGTTGACTTTGTGCCTGGCGATTCATCCAAACAGTTCATCATCAACGCAAACTTGGATCCGAAATAGGAAAGCACGCTCATCGAGTTCATCCATGAGAACCGGGACATCTTTGCATGGAAACCTTCAGACATGCCGGGTGTCCCGAGGGAACTCGCTAAGCACACTCTTAATATCGATCCAAAGTTTAAACATGTTAGACAATTTCTCCGGCGGTTCAATGAAGAAAGGCGCAAGGCCATCGGAGAAGAGGTGGCCCGGCTCTTGGCAGCCGGGTTCATTGTGGAGGTCTTTCACCCAGAATGGTTAGCTAACCCGGTGCTTGTACTAAAAAAGAATGGCACCTGGCGTATGTGTGTGGATTACACAGATTTGAACAAAGCTTGTCCGGCTGATCCGTTTGCTCTTCCCCGTATGGATCAGATCATTGATGCTACGGCGGGTTGCGCACGGTTGAGTTTCTTAGATGCTTACTACGGTTATCATCAGATTAAGATGGCAGTCAAGGATCAAGAGAAGACAGCGTTTATAACTCCTTTTGGGGCTTTCTGCTATGTGTCTATGCCTTTTAGTCTTAAGAGTGCCCAAGCGACTTAGCAATGGTGTGTGCAGAATTGTCTTCACAATCAAATTGGGCGCAATGTTCATGCCTATGTGGATGATATAGTGGTGAAATCCAGGGAAGAGGAAACCTTGGTCACAGACCTGAAAGAGACTTTTGATAATCTTCGGGTTTACAAGATGATGCTTAACCCGGCCAAGTGTGTTTTTGGAGTGCCAGCCGGCAAGCTCTTGGGTTTTCTAGTGTCTAACCGAGGTATTGAAGCTAACCCGGAGAAAATCAAGGCAATCACATCTCTAGCCAAACCAACCTGCGTCAATGATGTTCAACGACTAGCGGGTCATGTGGCTGCTTTGAGCCGGTTCATAAGCCGGTTAGGGGAAAAGGCTATGCCTCTGTATCAATTGATGAAGAAAACGGATGTTTTTGTTTGGAGTGATGCTTGAACGCTGCTTTTGAGGAGCTGAAGGAACAACTGGCTGAGCCGCCGGTCCTAGCTGCTCCAATTGAGAAAGAGCCGCTATTGTTATACGTGGCTGCCAACTCACGGGCTGTTAGTGTGGCTATGGTGGTAGAGCGCAAGGAGGCTGGCAGAGAGCATCCAGTTCAGCGGCCGGTTTATTATGTCAGTGAAGTGCTAATTGAGTCTAAGCAACGATATCCACATTGGCAGAAGCTGGTTTATGGGGTGTTCATGGCAAGCCGGAAGCTTAAGCATTACTTTCAGGGACATCCAATCACTGTGGTTAGCTCTGCTCCTTTGGGAGACATTATTCAAAACAGAGAAGCTACAGGGCGAGTTGCCAAGTGGGCAATTGAGCTTGGGTCTCATGGGCTGAAGTATGTTCCACGTACTGCGATTAAGTCTCAAGCCCTGGTTGACTTCATCAATGACTGGACAGAGATGCAGATGCCAGAAGAAAAGCCGGACAACACATATTGGACTATTCATTTTGATGGGTCCAGGCAATTGGAAGGCTCGGGGGCTGGAGTTGTATTAACTTCCCCATGAGGTGATAAATTTCGGTATGTGTTACGGTTGATGTTTCCATGCACTAACAACGCAGCAGAGTATGAAGCATTGCTCCATGGTCTTCGAGTGGCAAAGGAGATGAGCTTGAGCCGGTTCAGATGTCTTGGTGACTCAGATCTAGTGGCTCAACATGTATTTGGCAAGTGGGATTCCAAAGACCCTCTCATGGCGGCTTATCGCCGAGAGGTCGATGCTGTTGCAGGATATTTTAAAGGTTATCAGGTGGAACACATTGACCGTCGAAAGAACGAAGCAGCTGACGCGTTAAGCCGGTTGGGGTCTCAGTGTAAGCCGGTACCACCCAACACCTTTTTGGATGTTTTGCATAACCCCTCTGTCAAGTTGCCCACAGAAGAAGATTTAGCTGTTCCTGACCCGGAGGCGCAGTTGGTGGCGGCTCTTCATGTCATCCCAGATTGGATGATGCCGTTCTTGGCTTACATGACCCGGGGAGAGTTTCCAGCGGATGAGATCCTGGCTCGGCAGATAACCCGGCGGTCTAAGTCCATGACGATTTCGGATGGAGAGTTATTTCATCGCAGTGTTTCCGGAGCGTTTCAATGGTGTGTTTCCCCTAAAGAAGGTCAAGAAATCCTTCGTGAGATCCATGAAGGACCTTCGTGAGATCCATGAAGGAGATTGTGGTCATCACGCCGGGTCAAAATCTTTAGTGGCCAAGGCATTTCGTCACGGTTTTTACTGGTTGACGGCTCACGCTGATGCGGAAGATCTGGTCAGTAGATGTGATGGATGTCAAAAATTTGCACAACGAGCGCATGTGCCGGCTCAAGAACTCTGGATGATTCCAATCATTTGGCCGTTTGCGGTCTGGGGGCTTGACATGGTGGGACCTTTCAAAAGGTCTAAGGATAAAAAGACACGTCTCTTGGTGGCTGTTGATAAGTTCACCAAATGGGTTGAGGCGGAGCCTGTGAGTAAGTGTGATGCAGCCACGGCGGTTCAGTTCATGAAGAAAGTAATCTTCCATTTCGGTTTTCCACACAGTATTATCACAGACAATGGCACTAATCTGTCCCAAGGGGCTATGGAAGAATTTTGTCAGCGAGAGCACATCCGGCTTGATGTTTCTTCTGTAGCTCATCCTCAACCCAATGGTCAAGCTGAGAGAGCCAATCAGGAAATTCTGAAAGGGCTAAAACCCCGGCTTATGGTTCCTTTACAGCGAACTCCGGGTTGTTGGGTAGAGGAATTGCCTTCAGTGTTATGGAGTATCAATACTACACCCAACAGGTCTACGGGTTACACACCCTTCTTCATGGTTTATGGAGTAGAAGCAGTGTTGCCTAGTGACATCCGTCATGAATCGCCCCGTGTGGCGGCTTATGTTGAAGCTAACAATGAAAAAGCCAGACAGGATGCGCTTGACTTGTTGGATGAAGAAAGAGACTTAGCAGCAGCGCGGTCAGTAATTTATCAACAGGACCTGCGTCGTTATCATAGCCGCCGTGTGAAGTCCATGACTTTTCAGGAAGGCGACTTGGTGCTCCGGCTCACCAAGACCTTTCAGATGCACACAAGTTATCCCCACCTTGGGAAGGACCCTTTGTGGTTAGTAAAAATTTAAACAATGGGTTCTACTACCTCATTGACGTTCGAGAGCATGCAGACTCACGTAAGTCGGAAGAGGAGACCCGCCGGCCATGGAACATCGCTCAACTTCGGCCATACTACACCTGAGCTACCGGCTCTCATCATATACATACGTTCACATTGTATATACGATGATAAGCAATAAAGTAAGACCATCGGTCTCTTTTCTTTTCACAGATTATACATCTTTATTATTTACTTACAAAGGACTATTAAGAAACTGATCATATTTGAATCAAGTTTAAACTTTTTAGTCCGGCTTATGATCGTATCCGAATCTAGCTGCAAATCTCAAGGTCACTTGGGGGCTTCCTATTCAAACATAGGTCGTATTCGAACCAAAGAGAACATAGTTGTCGTAACCCTCTTGGTCGGCTCAAGGCCAAACTCACTTGGCGGCTTCTTGATTGTATCCGAATCATAGCTTAACCCCTTTTGAGGCCAACTTGGATCGTGTTCGAATCAGGGTCGTTAAAAACCTCTCAAGGTCATTTGGGGGCTTCCTGTTCAAACATAGGTCGTATTCGAACCAAAGAGAACATAGCTATCGGTACCCTCTTGACCGGGGCGACGCCAAAGCCACTTGGGGCTATATGGTCGTATTCAAACCTTAGCTTAACCCCTTTGGTCCGGTTTACTGATCGTATTCGAATCAGAAACCCCCAACCTTTTGAATACAGAGTTAAAATTATGTTTATTATCTGTTGCTTGCCTTTGAGCTTTTGTTGTTTCAATATTACAAATAAGATAGCCTGGTTTTCTTCGCCGACTCAATTATTGGACAATGTAGCCGCCCGGGTTCTTCAAGCTGGTGGTTCAAGGATCCAAAGGTACGAGCTACTAAAATATAATGATCATTGAGTATTCAAGGAGTATTAACTTTACATACATATTGAATTATTAATTCATCACTCGGGTTATTTAAACCGGTGATTTAAGGATCAACAAGGATAAGGTATGGTTTTACTTATATGCGCTTACTTGCCGCGTTAACTCAAGAGTTAGTATTAAACCTTATCCGTTATTTACAGTTGTCTCTGTTTTTTCTTATTGAAGTAAATTTATGGGTTGTATATTAGGTGTTTAAGCCTAGTTGGTTCTAAACCGCCTTGCCAGTCTTTTCCTTGTGTTCACAGGAACAAAGTTCAACCATTGCAGAGACAAACATTAAACGATGCATACATTGACATCTGAAACACAGATTCACATAAGAAGTGTTTTATGCACGACGACATAAGCAAACATGTAGTGTTTTAACTAAAGTTATTACAAGGCTTTGTAAGCCTATGAAGATGATCATTGTCCCTCCCTCACCGGTTCACCACCGTCTGGTTGCTGGAAGTTAGATTTTGACCAATCAAAGCCGTTCATGGCGACGAATTCGGCTTCGTCGTCAATCAGGCCGACCAGGTCAATTTTCGGAGCAAAGGTATCTTCTCTCACAGGTGGGATCAGATATGCTACTTTATATGAAGGAGTGCCAATCTTCTTATTTTCACTATCAAAACCCGGTTGGTACTTGTCCACATTGGTGTCCTCTCCAAGACTAGTTGCCTGAGGCCGGACTTCGCTTACACATGCTATGAAATCGTCTTGGTCAAACGGAGACCCGTCCTCTTTCACGGTAGGATAGCCCCTTGCAACGTCCGCCGGGTCTAGATCTGGCACCCAAGCCTTGGAGCAGCTTAGAGAACTCAAAGCTCCGACTCACGCACATGAGCGTTTTACCTCTTGGAACCGGGCAGGAAGGATGGACGGCTTCTTCAGGACACCGCTGAGCCGGTTGGGTCCTTGATTAGCAGGAGATATGGCAGCCAGAGCCCGTTGTGCGCCGATATATAATTGTTCAACCAGAGTGTATACTGCTTTCAGTTTAATCAACGGATCTTGGCTTAGATTCTTACTTCGTGGGCCTGCATATATTTTTAACAGAGTCAGTTGGCGGATTATGATCCGGTTTGGCATAAAATACACGAAAGGTCAAAACAAGGCAGCTTACCAAAGATAGCAGCGACCATCTGAGACACCCGGCCCTTTAAACCGTTCAGCTTGGTTGATATTTCCTTTAGAGCTGTTTCGGCTGTCTCAGCTCGCCGGCTTAGAAGTGTTTTCTCATCTTCCCAAGTTTTCTCTTTGGCAGCAAAGCTGGCTTTCAAATTCTCCGTTTCAGAAAGGCTTATTTGTAGTTTGGAGGTGGAAGACTTGATTACTGACTCCTGACTCGCTAGCCGGGTCTTTGCGTCAATCAGTTGAGAGTTTAGTTCAGACAAGGCATTCTGTGAAACATTCAGATAAGTCAAGACTTGGTTTTAAATTCCAGTATGCAAATTCAAGATTCAAGTCCCAAGTACTTTACGAATAAACCACTTGGCACTTGGGGGCTAATGTATGCCAAATCAATTTTTTTCGACTCTACCAAAATATTTGAAGTCCCAAGTCCTTTACAAAGTAACAGCACTTGGCACTTGGGGGCTAATGTACGTAGTTCAGCAAGTTTATCAAAGATAAACCGGAATGTTAAGTACTTTGCAGTTGGTTTTAAATTCTGAAGTACCAATTCATTAATGATCAAAATAAACCGGTCCTTGGGGACTATGGGTGAAGTCTTGTTCTATCAATATCAGGCAAAGATTCAGAGGTAAAGGTCTCGGCCTATATTTTAAGTCTACAGGTTATTCCGTTTCTCTCATAATCTACAGACTTGGGGGCTAAAGGAATATTGGTAAACCGGAAGCAACGTACCTCATATTTCAACTGAAGCTGCTTGACCATCTCAATCTCAGACTCACGACTGGAGTGTACATGACTGAGATAGCCAGATAAGATATCAATGGCATTAAGACGGTCGTAGTTGGCAACATCAAAGCGAACCTTCTGCCTCTCCAATGCTTCTTGCTTGGCTATGCGCCGAGCCAACACCGTTGGGTTCCCCGGCTCAACAAAACGGCTCCCAGTAATTTGAACATCTTGAACACATGGAGACAGCGGGTCAGTTGAGCTTGACAGTCCAACTGTGGAAGGATTCATAGTGGCTTTGTCAAGGGACGGCTCCGAAGGATTTGCTTCATTGATAATTGGCGGGTCTTCTGGGGCAGTAGTTAATGGAGAAGGCGGCCTAGCCGGCTCAGATGTTAGTACTGGCGGGTCTTCCGCCGGCTTTGTTACCTTCACCTTCTTGGATCTAGCTTGGCCGCTAAGGAAAAATATTGCAAGATAGTCATCATCAAGATAACAATTGATCAACCCGGAAGAAAAGAGGATTTCTGATTACCTAGGAGCAGTCTTGAAAGCCGAAAATTGTGTTTGTGATGAGTCGCCTGAGGAACGAGACACCTCCTGAAAAGGTAAAAGAAAGGAGTTAAAAGAAATACAAGGAGCAGGATTCATTAAAATAAGTTAAGGACAGTAATAAGTAAACCTCGTTCGGGCGTTTCCGAGGGGTCTGTTGCGGGACGACAGCCGGTTCATCTTCAATCTCAACTTCACGACGGCTTTCATGCTGCTGCTTTTTCAAATGAAAGTTGGGATCCAAGTGAGCTAAGGAGTTAGAAAACCTTACTTTACGGATCACTCGTCGAACTTTGTGTCTTGGTAAGGGCTCTGAGTCGGAGGAAATGATAGTTACCTCTGCTTCCCCGGCTTGACTAGCCCCAGTGTCATCCTGGTAAGGATCAGTGTCAATAAGATTGTTAAAAAGTTGGCCAAGGGAATCAAGGGCTACCTCCGAGTCAGACGAGTCATCAAGTTTCATCAAATCTTCAACGGTGGTTTTCTTTTTCTTCTTCGTTCTCCGGGTCGATTTCTTGGCGTTCATGGAGGCAAGTTTCGCCTTCTTGGCAGCTTCGTGATCGTATTTCACTTTCCAAAAGTTAGAGTTGGCCTACAAAGACAAGAGGAAGGATCAGTGATAAACAATACGGCTGGACAAAATACAAAGGAAAAAGATCAGAATGCCCTTACTTCTGGTACCGGGTTAAATTTATAGAAAGGATTTTAACCCAACAACACTGCAATCTTCGTACTTATCATTCACCAGAACATTTGACATTGTGACAACATCTTTTTCGGTTAGCTGAACCGGGGTATGACGGAGAGAGTCATCCGGGTCTCCACCATATTCATACATCAACTTTGAACGACGGCTTAATGGAATAATCCGCCATGAGATCCAGCAGCGGGTTAGATCGACTCCAGTTAAACCGTTCCCCAACAAACCATTGATTCTTCTGATAGATGGAATCAGTTTCTTGCGTTTAGCAACTGTAAGTTTATCTGGCAGGGCGAACTTGGTGTCAAGATGATCGGGGCGGTAACCCGGCAGTGGCTTCTCATTGGCGGGTGAGACGTCCTGACAGTAAAACCAAGTTTGGTTCCAGTCCTTTGGGTGACTTGGTAAAACTATGAGAGGGAAAATTGCACCCTGCCGGCGTTGAATCGAGATGCCTCCAAGTTCTAAGCTAAGTCCAGTGGTGCACTCGTTTTGCCGGTTCAGATAGAAGTACTCTCTAAATAGTTCCACAGTCGGCTCTTGCTGAAGATATACCTCACAGAGCCCTTGGAAGTTACAAATATTGGATATGGAATTGGGTCCAATATCCTGAGGATGGAGTTTGAAAAAGTGAAGAACTTCTCTGAATTTTTTTGAGCCGGGCGGTGAGAAGCCCTGGTTCATGTGATCAGTAAAGACGATCACTTCACCGTCTTTTGGATTGGGTCGTTCTTCCTCCGGGTCAGGAGCATGATAAGACATGATGTTTGTTGAAGGCAGAAATCCAATGAGGAAGAACTCTTTCAGACGCTCCTCAGTTATGGTTGAGGGGACCCAATTGCAGATGGTGGGTGTCTTTGACGGCATGATATACAAGGGACTGGAAAAGGAAAAACAAAATGTCGGTTCAATTAACAGTTAAAGGTTGAAGTTGTAAAACAAGTAACGACGGCTTAACTAAGGGCTAATGACATATAAGGAAAAGAAAGCTGGAGAGATAAGCCGCCATGACTATGGACTTTCTCGGAAAGCAATTACAGCTAAGTGTTGGCATAAACAAGTTTCACCAAGCTATCATATTATTTTGGATCAAATGGTTGTTCTGAAAAGAAAAATATTCTAGACCTAAATATCTAATACAGGAGAGTTCGTCAGTTCTAAACAAAGCCTCTGAATAGGAAAAGGAATTTGTTTGCATTTGAAGTAAGTGCGAAATAACTATCACATCGGTTTTATACTATCCAAAGATCAAGAAATGGCGATGGTGATGAAATCTATGAAGAGTTCATGACGAACAGTGAAGAACACCAAGGAACTTGAAGGTCCTAATGCGGATCTGATGTCAAGAAATAAAGAGACTTACAGATGCAGAGTTGCAGCGGAGGTTCGTTGCATTTTCTTCAGGTCGAATCAGGTTGATGCGGCGGCCTGAGTCGATGAAGACAAGATCTACGGCGGCAGCGGCAGAGCTCGAGAGGCAGAGAAGCAGCGAGAGGAAGAAGACGACCGAAGGGGGAGAATGGAAAAGACCTAGGTCGTGCCTATTTATAAGGGAAAGACTGATAAGTGGGCGCGAGAAATGAGGAGACCGAAACATGGTTATCCAGCTACCTAGCCGCCTCGATTTTCAGGAAGGCATTAA
Organism: Triticum urartu; assembly: GCF_003073215.2. Taxonomy (NCBI): domain Eukaryota; kingdom Viridiplantae; phylum Streptophyta; class Magnoliopsida; order Poales; family Poaceae; genus Triticum; species Triticum urartu. The sequence continues at coordinate 633,580,604 of NC_053026.1, forward strand.
AGATAAAGATCCGTTAAAAGATGACGTGGTGGCGGGTTTCCGAAAAATCCGGAGATGACGTCATGGCGGGTTACAAGGAAATTTCAGTAAAGATAAGAAGATGGATTTTTTGTGTAAGTATGGAAGATTGACAAAGAACAAAGTTCAAAGTCAACCTGGGGCCTAATGTTGGGGATATTACTATCAGCTGAGACCCGCCCAGGAGGGGCCGGGTTAGTTTCAATGGCGGGTTACGCAAGAAGCCCAGTAAACATTCAAAGATTGTAGTTTATTAAGTCTTATAGAAGGCCCAAAGGCCTGGGGCCGGTTTAAGGCCTGATGCAATAAACCGCCGTATGTAAGGAAATACTTGTACAGAAAAGCATGTAAAGAAGGTCACCGAGCCGGACACGATTATGAGCCGGCCGGGACTCTGTAGGCAACCAGGCATCAACCTATGTATATAAGGGGACGACCCGGTGGCGGCTTAGGGCAAGAGACAACCAAGTCGATAACCAAGCCGGCGAGTTGAGCCTCTTAGAGGTCGAAACCTCAGCAATACCAATCCCAACTAGACGTAGGCTTTTACCTTCATCGTAAGGGGCCGAACTAGTATAAAAACTCCCTCGTGTGTCCTTTGTCCCGATCAACCCCTTTAAGCTTCCTAGTGTGATGGCCCTACGACTAAGTCCTTGCTCTAGGACATCTGCCGTGTCAACTCCATGACAATGATGCTCACATAAAAGATAAGAATTGAAACATAAAGGGATCATCATGAAGCATATGACTAGAACATTTAAGTCTAACCCACTTCCTATGCATAGTAATTTTGTGAGCAAACAATTTATGGAAGCAAGAATCAACTAGCGTAGGGAGGTAAAGCAAGCAAAACTTCAAGATTTTCAACATAGAGAGGAAACTTGATATTATTGCAATTCCTACAAGCATATGTTCCTCTCTCATAATAATTTTCAGTAGCATCATGAATGAATTCAACAATATAACTATCACATAAAGCATTGTTTTCATGATGCACAAACATAGAAATTTTACAACTCTCCACATAAGCAAAATTATTCTTGTCAATAGTAGTGGGAACAAACTCAACAAAATAACTATCATGGGATTGAAAGTTAAAATCAAGATGACAAGTTTCATGGTTCTCGTTATTCTTTATAGCATACATGTCATCACAATAATCAACATAGATAGGAGGCATGCTTTCATCATAATAAATTTGCACATGAAAACTTGGGAGACTAAAAATATCACCTTCATCAAACATAGCATCCCCAAAGTTGTGGCTTTGCATATTATTAGCATCATGGATATTCAAGGAATTCATACTAACAACATTGCAATAATGCTCATCATTCAAAGATTTAGTGCCAAACATTTTAACGGATTCTTCTTCTAACACTTTGGCACAATTATCGGAATCCTTATTTTCACGAAAGACATTAAAAAGATGAAGCATATGAGGCAACCTCAAATTCAATATTTTTTTAGTTTTATTTTAGACACTAAACTGGTGATAAAACAAGAAACTAAAAGATTCGATTGCAAGATCTAAAGATATACCTTCAAGAACTAACGTCCCCGACAACGGCGCCAAAATAGAGCTTGATGTCTACTACGCAACCTTCTTGTAGACTCATGTTGGGCCTCCAAACGCAGAGTTTTGTAGGACAGTAGCAAATTTCCCTCAAGTGGATGACCTAAGGTTATCAATCCGTGGGAGGCATAGGATGAAGATGGTCTCTCTTAAACAACCCTGCAACCAAATAACAAAGAGTCTCTTGTGTCCCCAACACACCCAATACATTGGTAAATTGTATAGGTGCACTAGTTCGGCGAAGAGATGGTGATACAAGTGCAATATGGCTGATAGATATAGACTTTTGTAATATGAAAATGTAAAAACAGCAATGTAGCAAGTAACAAAAGTGAGCGAAAACGGTATTGCAATGCTTAGAAGCAAGGCCTAGGGTTCATACTTTCACTAGTGCAAGTTCTCTCAACAATGATAACATAATTAGATCATATAACAATCCCTCAATGTCCAACAAAGAGTCACTCCAAAGTCAGTAATACCGGAGAATAAACGAAGAGATTATTGTAGGTTATGAAACCACCTCAAAGTTATTCTTTCTGATCGATCTATTGGGCTATTCCTATAAGTGTCACAAACAGCCCTAGAGTTCGTACTAAAATAACACCTTAAGACACACATCAACCAAAACCCTAATGTCACCTAGATACTCCAATGTCACCACAAGTATGCGCGGGTTTGATTATACGATATGCATCACACAATCTCAGATTCATCTATTCAAACCAACACAAATAACTTCAAAGAGTGCCGCAAAGTTTCTACCAGAGAGTCAAGACGAAAATGTGTGCCAACCCCTATGCATAAGTTCACAAGGTCACAGAACCCGCAAGTTGATCACCAAAACATACATCAAGTAGATCACGTGAATATCCCATTGTCACCATAGATAAGCACATGCAAGACATACATCAAGTGTTCTCAAATCCTTAAAGACTCAATCCGATAAGATAACTTCAAAGGGAAAAATCAATCAATTACAAGAAGGAAGAGGGGGAGAAACATCATAAGATCCAACTATAATAGCAAAGCTCGCGATACAGCAAGATCGTGCCGTATCAAGAACACGAGAAAGAGAGAGAGAGATCAAACACATAGCTACTGGTACATACCCTCAAGCCCGAGGGTGAACTATTCCCTCCTTGTCATGGAGGGCGCCGGGATGATGAAGATGGCCATCGGTGATGATTTCCCCCTCTGGCAGGGTGCCGGAAAAGGGTCCCGATTGGTTTTTGGTGGCTTCAGAGGCTTGCGGTGGCGAAACTCCTAATCTATGTTCTATTCTGGGGTTTTGGGGATTTATAAGAGGCGTTGGCGTGGGGGACAAATCAAGAAGGCCCACGAGGCGACGACAAGGACGGAGGGAGTGCCCTAGGGGGGTGGGGGCGCCCTCCACCCTTGTGGTGGCCTCGGGACTCTTCTCCGATATATTTTTGTTCCAGTATTTTTTATATTTTCCAAAAATATTCTCCATAAATTTTCAGGTTAATTGGATTCCGTTTGATATTCCTTTTGTGCGAATCTCAAAAACAAGGAAAAACAGAAACTAAAAATGGGCTCTAGGTTAACAGGTTAGTCCCAAAAATCATATAAAATAGCATATAAATGCATATAAAACATCCAAGATAGATAACACAATAGCATGGAATAATAAAAAATTATAGATACGTTGGCGATGTATCACGTAGCAGGCAGACAATTCCATTCCGTCGCAATCGGGTTGTCCGGTGGCTACAGTAGTGGAGCCGAGAAAAAGAGACACACCACGGGAGGAAAGAGGAGGGGATACGGGAGAGAACTTTTTCAGAGAAGTGAAGTTGGTTGCTCAAATTTGAACGAGAGGGTCACAGTTTGAGTCTTAACTCCTGCATTTTAGATGGAGTTAACTCCTGAATTTTTTTATGGAGATAACTGTTTGAGTGATCCCACCTTAGGGCATCCCAATGCTGTCCCACAAAACACCTGCATACATCTAGACTGAGCTGTCCAACAGTAGCTTGCCATCTTATGCGGACCCCAATTTGTCTGCAGACTCGTTCGTGTGTCCAAATTCCTATAGATCAGATGCAAACCAGGGGAGATTTGCACGCGTTCGGGCCGTCGCCACGTACGCGTCATGAAAATGTGGTCCCACGAAACAATATTCCCCATGCCCGCGCCCTCTCTTGTGCGACCACACCTCCACTCCCCATGCCACATTCATCCTAGCCCAGAGTAGACGTGACCGGTTACTGGAGCCATCATCGAAGCAGCGCACCGCCTGCGATGCATCTGCTCGATCTCCGCACAAGTTCAATGCCACAAGTAAGTGCATCAAGTGCCCCCTTAATGATTTTGGAGTATTGAAGACAAATGGATTGAGGAACTAATGTGTTTGTGAGTGTACACATGAGTTATAGTCCCTAAAGATTTGGTTTAACCCATGGAAGAGGACCCCTAATAATGTATTTCTTGAAGTGAAGACTTAAAAACTTGAAGACTTTTGTTTTCGTAGTTTTTTCTTCTTATTTTTAAGTCATAGGAAAAACCATACTCTTAAAGGGGGTTTGGGTGAATCATATTTCACATTTCCAAAGTGATGCTCAAACCTAAACATGCACATGCCACATCAAGTGAAGCCTTTGAAAATCTCCGGAACAGCTGACGAATTTGTTGTCGACAATGACGAAGTTCATCTAGTCGTTGACGAATTTAGTAAGGCTAAGGAGTTAGGATTTCGCCAGTACGATCTACCTATCATGAGGAAATTGAGTGCCCCCATGAATTTGAGAGTTAAATTTCCGACTGTTGCTGCGTAGCATGCCAGCTGTCGAGTGGATCCTTATATTTACAACGGTCATGTTTGAGAACAGCATTTATGACAATTCATGTCGGGTTGCTCGCTACTATAAATAGCCACCCCGCACAACCACTTGTTGGTTGGTTGCTCAGAGAGAACTTGACACTTGTCATTTGAGAGCAACCCATCCTCTAGCGACCTTGAGAGAATCCTAAGTGAGGAAAAACCCAACCATGCAGAGCCAAAGTGATTGAGCATCACTGAAGAGATTGGTCTGCATGATCCGTCGTCTTTTACCTTTGAAGGTTGTCATTCTTCCATACGGTTAGGCACCATGTTCTAACCACCCAAGAGTCATTGTGGTGTGTCGGTGAACAAGTCTGTGAAGGTTTTGGAAGTCTACATTGAAGACTTACCATGAGTGATTGGGCAAGGTTTAAGTGACCTTGACTCAAGAGGAATATGGTGAGGACTAAGTGTCCTCTGAGTTCATCTCAACCACCTCAATCAGACATACAGTTGATACAGCAACTGGAACTGGTCTACCAAATCACTGTGTTGTCATCGAGCCTACCTGCTTTCAAATTCTTCACCTTGACCTTTACGTTATTCCGCTGGTGAAGAATTTGTGATCTACCGTCTCATGAAGACTTCCATCATGTTGTTTTTCATTTCTTCAGTTCATCGTCCTCATGCATGTATGCTTGTATGATTACATATTCTTCACCTGCATGTATCATGTATGCATGTTTTCTGTTACTGTGTTGAATTAATCGCCTCGCATTTCTATTTCTTCACTCCGATCTCCGTCAAATTCATCAGAGTTTGAAGAATTTCTAAAAATCTCCCATTCACCCCTCCCGCTCTGGGAGTAAACATGTGCTTTCACCAGAGCGACATGACTGCTTTCTTCCACATTGAAGCCGTTTGCCCATTCGTCCTCCTACCGGCATTAAACAGGAACGACAGCCGAGAAACCCACTCCGGCTCCAGCACTAAAATAGACCGCCGCTTGGCCTAGCCGACGCAATGTATTCATGCCGGAACGATCCCGACGTCGGTCATGTGCACTCCTTCTGGAGTGGCAGAGAGTAATGCGGACGACCATATCCTCCTCCATCCTTCACGAGATGACACCCCAGTCAACAGATCCGGAGTGGTCGGAGTCAGATCCGCTGGTCGCCATGCCAGAGAGAGCGGGAGACCGCCAAAAGGGAGCTTGGGGCAGACCGGAGTGGAATACAATGGCTAGGGCTTGATCCGAGAAGCGGATGAGGACAAATATATGTGGGGTCGGGATGGGCAAACGTGGGCCAGATCTGACGCGACGGACGCACCCGGGCCTCCCCATATCCCCCCTAGATTTGAGGCGGGTATGAGGGGTGCCTGTTAGCCTGGGCGTTTGGGTTCGGTATGAGGCGTCCGTCTGAGTCGAGTTTTCTTAACACACAAGTGGCCCGACCGTATAGTGGGTTTGAGGAGTGAGTTGTAGATGCTCTTATGCCTCAGCATAGCACTGCGCTACAATGCTAAGAACGTCTCCACTCATCCCCAACAGGCCCCAGGGCATCTTTTTTAGCACCGATGGCGAAAAATCGGCCCAGTCACGCCCCCAGATCACTGTTTATCGCCGGTTTGGGCCGAAATAACAACCGGCAAACCCAACGCACCGGGGGGCGCCTGGGGGCACCGACTAAAGAGTAAAGGCCATGGGCTTGCGTTGTCGGTGACAGGCCGGCCTATTCCTGCCGCCCCGCCCCCCTTTCCCTCCGTTTCCCTAGCACATCCCCCTTCTCCCCCGTTGCTCCCGCCATTGTCCTCATCAGATCCAACCGCCATGCCACCGAAGAAGTATGCACCCTGGTAGGACTAGGGTTCCTACCGGCTCTACTCCTTAGGTTGTAAGGGCAAAACAGTGGGAGTTGGGGGAGAGGGCGCGAGCTCCGGCGCGTCGGTGCCGTCACGAGGGAGGAGGAGGGTAGCGGCGGTTAGGGCTGGAGGCAGCTAGGGTTCTGGCTCCTCTGGGAGCCGAGCAATAGGGACAGAAAATATCTTTATTGCTTAATCTCAAAAGGTGTTTTATAACTAGTATTTATAACCTTGAAATGAATAGCCTAAGATAACTTGTGGGCCAAGCCCCAAACTACTGCCCGGTGAGCCTCCTCCGGTTATAAGCTAAACCGGTCATAACATCTCTCCCCGCCTACGCAAACAACTCGTCCTCGCGCTGAAAGTCTGGATAGTGTTGGCGGAAGTCGTCACGCTGCTCCCAAGTAGCCTCCTCCTCCGGAAGGCCCGCTCACTGGATCAGAACAAACCACACCCCACGACGGAGCTGCGCCCGCAACACCTTCTCTGGCTCTGGAAGAAGACGTCCGTCGGCGGTCAGAGGAAGCGCGGGTGGAGCGGCCGGTGGCTCTCCATGAAAAGGCTTGAGCAGCCCCACATGGAAAACATCGTGGATGCGGGCACCGGCCGAAAGCTGAAGGCGATAGGCCACCTACCCGATGCGCTCCAAGACGGTGAAGGGCCCGGCGTAGCGAGGGCCGATCTTGCGCTTCGCGCGCGGATCTAGTGACTGCATAGAGCGGTGGAGAAGACGCAGCCACACCCAATCACCCACCGCGAACTCCATCTCGCGATGGTTGTCGTCCTTGTAATGCTTGGCCAGCTGCTGGGCCTGGAGGATACGCTGACGGACCTCAGCAAGCATCTCGTCACGGGTGCGAATCAGATCGCCTGCGGCCTCCGTCCGCGCCGTCGCCGGGTCCACCGGCAAGATAGGAGGAGGCGGTCGTCCATCGACAACCTCAAATGGTGTAGCATGCAAGGCGGAGTGATAGGAGGTGTTGTAGCAGTACTCCGCCCATGCGAGCCAATCCACCCAAGCCCGAGGGCGATCACATGTAACACAATGCAAATACATGGCAATCACCTTGTTAACCACCTCAGATTGGTCGTCCGTCTGGGGGTGGAAGGCCATGCTCAGGCGGAGCTGGATGCCCACCATCCTGAAGAGGTCGCGCCAAACATGGCCTGTGAACACAGGGTCCCGATCACTGACGATCGAAGAGGGAAAACCGTGAAGACGGACAATACCGTCGAAGAAGGCCAGGGCCACGGACGTGGCGGTATATCGATGCCCCAGCGCGATGAAGTGGGCATACTTGGAGAAGCGGTCGACCACAGTGAGAATGACTGATTTGCCGCCCACCTTGGGAAGGCCCTCGATGAAGTCCATGGAGATATCTGCCTGGACCTGAGCTGGCACGTCCAAAGGCTGAAGCAGACCAGCCGGCCGTAATGTCTCCGTTTTGTTGCGCTGGCATGTCATGCAAGACCGCACCCAGTCATGGACCAAGGCGCGCTCACTAGGAATGTAGAAGTCGGCGCGTAGACGATGGAGGGTTTTCTGGACACCCTCATGGCCATCCAAGTTGGCTAGCAGCAGGACCTGGTGACGGAGATCATCATGGGCCGGCACAAAGACGCGGCGCACATGGAGGAGCAGGACGTCGGTGAAGCGCCAAGGCTCCTCTAGGTCACCGGAAGCCAGCTGCTGCTGAAGGAGGACCGCGTCGGTAGCAGTCGCCTGGCGAATGTCGGCGAAGAGGCCGAAGGTGGGCTCGAAGCGGATGCACAGGGCCGTCCCCTCGGAGGTGCCGACGGTGGAGTCGAGGTTGGCGTCGCGGCGTGACAAGGCGTCGGCCACGGTATTAAGATGACCCGGGCGATACTCGACGGAGAAGTTGAAGCCGAAGAGCTTGTTGATCCACTGGTGCTGCGGCACGGTCGAGAGCCTCTAGTCCAGCAAGAACTTGAGGCTGTAGTGGTCTGTGTGAATCTGGAAAGGCCAGCCCCATAGATAGGGCCACCAATGGCGCACCGCCTGCACCAAACCAATGAGCTCCCGCTCATACGCCGTGAGCTTAAGATGGCGCGGAGCGAAGGGCCGGCTGAAGAAGGCGAGAGGACCATCACCCTAATGAAGCACGGCACCGAACCCCGCACCCGAGGCGTCACAGTCCACCACAAAGGGGCAGTCAAAATCTGGCATCTGAAGAACGGGCCCCGTCGTGAGGGCCCCCTTGAGGGCCTCGAATGCCGCTGTCGCTTCCTCGTCCCAGGCGAACGCGTCGCGGCGCAGCAACCGCGTGAGTGGCGACGCAATGAGGCCGAACTCCCGGATGAACTTCCGGTAGTATCCGGCGAGGCCGAGAAAACCGCGAAGAGCCCACGGAGAGTGCGGCGTCGGTCAGGCAGTGACGGCCGCCACCTTGTCGGCGTCCATAGCCACCCCGTCGGCCGAGATGACGTGGCCGAAGTAGGCGACGAAAGGCATCCCGAACGAGCACTTCGAACACTTAAGATGAAGATGGTGCGCCCGAAGCTCGTTGAAGACGATGGCGACGTGCTGGAGGTGCTCTGCCCAAGAGGTGTTGTAGATCAGAATATCATCAAAGAAAACGAGCACAAACCGACGTAAGTAGGACCAGAGGACGTCGTTCATCAAAGCCTGGAAGGTCGCCGGGGCGTTGGTGAGGCCAAATGGCATCACCAAGAACTCGAAGTGGCCATGGTGAGTCCGAAACGCCGTCTTGGCGATGTCATCTGGGTGCATGCGCACCTGGTGGTACCTGATACGTCTCCAACGTATCTATAATTTTTGATTGCTCCATGCTATATTATCTACTATTTTGGACTTATTGGGCTTTATTTTCCACTTTTATATTATTTTTGGGACTAACCTATTAACCGGAGGCCCAGCCCAGAATTGCTATTTTTTTGCCTATTTCAGTGTTTCGGAGAAACAGAATATCAAACGGGGTCCAAACGGAATAAAATCTTCGGGAACGTGATTTTCTCACCGAACGTGATCCAGGAGACTTGGACCCTACTCCACGGAGTCAAAGAGGTGGTCACGAGGGTGGGGGGGCGCCCCCCCTAGGGCGCGCAACCTGCCTCGTGGGCCCCTCGGTGCTCCACCGGCATACTTCTTCCTCCTATATATACACACGTACCCCCAAACGATCAGAACAGGATCCGAAAATCTAATTCCACCGCCGCAACTTTCTGTATCCACGAGATCCCATCTTGGGGCCTGTTCCGGAGCTCCGCCGGAAGAGGGCTGTCATCACAGAGGGCTTCTACATCATCATAGCCTCTCCGATGAAGTGTGCGTAGTTTACCTCAGACCTTCGGGTCCATAGTTAGTAGCTATATGGCTTCTTCTCTCTCTTTGAATCTCAATACAAAGTTCTCCCCCTCTCTTGTGGAGATCTATTCGATGTAATCTTCTTTTTGTGGTGTGTTTGTTGAGACCGATGAATTGTGGATTTATGATCAACTCTATCTATGAATAATATTTGAATCTTCTCTGAATTCTTTTATGTATGATTGGTTATCTTTGCAAGTCTCTTGGAATTATCCGTTTGGTTTGGCCAACTAGATTGGTAGTTCTTGCCATGGGAGAAGTGCTTAGCTTTGGGTTCAATCTTGCGGTGTCCTTACCCAGTGACAGAAGTGGCAGCAAGGCACATATTGTATCGTTGCCATCGAGGATAACAAGATGGGGTTTATTTCATATTGCATGAATTTATCTCTCTACATCATGTCATCTTGCTTAAGGCGTTACTCTGTTTTTAACTTAATACTCTAGATGCATGCCCTTTTTAATGGAAATTGAAATCTAATATTCCCTTCCTTCATATCAATAATCGCACCAACCGTTCTAAGGAAAGGTCTACCAAGAATAATAGGGCAAGAAGGATTGCAATCTATATTAAGAACAATGAAATCTATGGGTACATAATTCCTATTTGCAACAATAAGAACATCATTAATCCTTCCCATAGGTTTCTTAATAGTGGAATCCGCAAGATGCAAGTTTAGAGAGCAATCATCAAAATCGCGGAAATCTAGTAAATCACACAAAGTCTGGGGAATAGTAGAGACACTAGCACCCAAATCACACAAAGCATAAAACTCATGATCTTTAATTTTAATTTTAATAGTTGGTTCCCACTCATCATAGAGTTTTCTAGGGATAGAAACTTTCAACTCAAGTTTTTTTCATAAGATTGCATCAAGGCATCAACAATATGTTCGGTGAAGGCTTTATTTTGACTATAAGCATGTGGAGAATTTAGCACAGATTGCAACAAGGAAATACAATCAATTAAAGAGCAACTTTCATAATGAAATTCCTTGAAATCCAATATAGTGGGTTTAGCAACATCTAGATTTTTATTTCTTTCAATCCCACTTTCATCAATTTCATCATTAAGATCTAAATACTCCGAATTTTTAGAACACCTTCTAGGTAAAGGAAGATCATATTCAGTTTCATCAAGATTCATATTGCAAAACAAAGATTTAATAGGAGAAACATCAATAACTTTTAGATCTTCATCTTGATTTTCATAGGAATTGGAGGAACACGTTTTAATAAAGGCATCTTTGGAAGCACGCATCCTAGCGGTTCTTTCCTTGCACTCATCAATGGAAATTCTCACGGCTTTGAGTGACTCATTGATATCATGCTTAGGAGGAATAGATCTAAGCTTTAAAGAATCAATCTCAAGAGAAATTCTATCAACGTTTCTAGCCAAATCATCAACTTTAAGCAATTTCTCTTCAAGCAAGGCATTAAAATTCTTTTGTGAATTCATAAACTCTTTAACACTATTCTCAAATTCAGAGGGCAACTTATTATAATTTCCATAAGAGTTGTTGTAGGAACTCCCATAATTATTAGAACGATTACTAGGATATGGCCTAGGATTAAAATTCCCTCTATAAGCGTTGTTACCAAAATTATTCCTACCAACAAAATTCACATCCATAGATTCATTGTTATTCTCAATCAAAGTAGACAAAGGCATATCATTAGGATGAGAAGAAACACTCTTAGTAGCAAATAATTTCATAAGTTCATCCATCTTTCCACTCAACACATTAATTTCTTCTATCGCATGCACCTTTTTATTAGAAGATCTTTCAGTATGCCATTGAGAATAATTAACCATAATATTATCTAGGAGTTTAGTAGCATCTCCTAAACTGATTTCCATAAAAGTGCCTCCCGCGGGCGAATCTAAAAGATTTCTAGAAGAAAAATTCAATCCGGCATAAAAATTTGTATGATCATCCACAAATTCAAACCATGAGTAGGGAAATTACGTATCATTAATTTCATTCTCTCCCAAGCTTGTGCAACATGTTCATGATCAAGTTGTTTAAAGTTCATAATATCGTTTCTAAGAGAGATGATCTTAGCGAGAGGAAAATACTTAGAGATAAAAGCATCTTTGCACTTGTTCCATGAATCAATACTATTTTTAGGCAAAGACGAAAACCAAGCTTTAGCACGTTCTCTAAGCGAAAAAGGAAATAGCTTCAATTTAATGACATCATTATTGACATCTTTTTTCTTTTGCATATCACATAAATCAACGAAGCTATTCAGATGAGTAGCGGCATCTTCACTAGGAAGGCCGGCGAATTAATCTTTCATAACAACATTCAACAAAGCAGTATTAATTTCACAAGATTCAGCATCGGTAAGAGGAGCAATTGGAGTGCTAAGGAAATCATTATTATTGGTATTGGTGAAGTCACACAATTAGGTAGTATCTTGAGCCATCGCGACAAACAAGCAATCTAACACACGAGCAAACAAAAAGCAAGCGGGCAAAAAGAGGCAAATAGAGAGGGGGGATAGAGAGAGAGGGCGAATAAAACGGCAAGGGTGAATTGGGGGGAGAGGAAAACGAGAGGAAAATGGCAAATAATGTAATGCGAGAGATAGGGATTGCGATGGGTACTTGGTATGTTGACTTTTTGCGTAGACTCCCTGGCAACGGCGCCAGAAATGGCTCATTGTCGGGAGTCAAATCTTGACTTGCGCGAACCTCCCCGGCAACGGCGCCAGAAATCCTTCTTGCTACATCTTGAGCTTGCGTTGGTTTTTCCCCGAAGAGGAAGGGATGATGCAGCAGAGTAGCGTAAGTATTTCCCTCAGTTTTTGAGAACCAAGGTATCAATCCAGTAGGAGGCCACGCTCAAGTCCATCGTACCTGCACAAAGCGATAGCTACTCGCAACCAACGCGATTAGGGGTTGTCAATCCCTTCCAGTCACTTACGAGAGTGAGATCTGACAGATATAATATTTTTGGTTTTTTGGTATAAAGATGCAAAATAAAAAGTAAAGGCAAAGTAAAAAAGCAAAGCAAGATTAAAGTGATGGAGATTGATATGATGAGAATAGACCAGGGGGCCATAGGTTTCACTAGTGGCTTCTCTCAAGAGCATAAGTATTCTACGGTGGGTGAACAAATTACTGTTGAGCAATTGACAGAATTGAGCATAGTTATGAGAATATCTAGGCATGATCATGTATATAGGCATCACGTCCATGACAAGTAGACCGAAACGATTCTGCATCTACTACTATTACTTACTCATATTGCATGAATTTATCTCTCTACATCATGTCATCTTGCTTAAGGCGTTACTCTGTTCAAGGGGTTGACTACGATGAGACTTTCTCACCCATAGCGAAGCTGAAGTCCGTCCGAATCATGTTAGCAATTGCCGCATTCTATGATTATGAGATATGCCAAATGGACGTCAAAACGGCATTCCTTAATGGTTTCCTTAAGGAAGAATTGTATATGATGCAGCCGGAAGGTTTTGTCGATCCTAAGAATGCTGACAAGGTGTGCAAGCTCCAACGCTCGATTTATGGGCTGGTGCAAGCATTTCGGAGTTGGAACATTCGCTTTGATGAGATGATCAAAGCGTTTGGGTTTATGCAGACTTATGGAGAAGCCTGCATTTACAAGAAAGTGAGTGGGAGCTCTGTAGCATTTCTCATATTGTATGTGGATGACATACTGTTGATGGGAAATGATATAGAATTCTTGGAAAGCATAAAGGCCTACTTGAACAAGTGTTTTTCAATGAAGGACCTTGGAGAAGCTGCTTATATATTAGGCATCAAGATCTATAGAGATAGATCGAGACACCTCATTGGTCTTTCACAGAGTACGTACCTTGACAAGATATTGAAGAAGTTCAAAATGGATCGGTCAAAGAAGGGGTTCTTGCCTGTATTGCAAGGTACGAGATTGAGCACGGCTCAATGCCCGACCACGACAAAAGATAGAGAAAAGATGAGTGTCGTCCCCTATGCCTCGGCCATAGGGTCTATCATGTATGATATGCTGTGTACCTGACCTGATGTAAACCTTGCCGTAAGTTTGGTAGGAAGGTACCAAAGTAATCCCGGCATGGAACACTAGACAGTGGTCAAGAATATCCTGAAGTACCTGAAAAGGACTAAGGAAATGTTTCTCGTTTATGGAGGTGACGAAGAGCTCGTCATAAAGGGTTACGTTGATGCTAGCTTCGACACAGATCTGGATGACTCTAAGTCACAAACCGGATACGTGTATATTTTGAATGGTGGGCAGTAAGCTGGTGCAGTTGCAAGCAAAGCGTTGTGGCGGGATCTACATGTGAAGCGGAGTACATGGCAGCCTCGGAGGCAGCACAAGAGGCAGTCTGGGTGAAGGAGTTCATTACCGACCTAGGAGTCATACCCAATGCGTCGGGCCCGATGACTCTCTTCTGTGACAACACTGGAGCTATTGCCCTTGCCAAGGAGCCCAGGTTTCATAGGAAGACCAGGCATATCAAGCGTCGCTTCAACTCCATTCGTGAAAGTGTTCAAAATGGAGACATAGAGATTTGTAAAGTACATACGAACCTGAATGTAGCAGATCCGTTGACTAAACCTCTCCCTAGAGCAAAACATGATCAACACCAGAACTGCATGGGTGTTCGATTCATCACAATGTAACTAGAATATTGACTCTAGTGCAAGTGGGAGACTGTTGGAAATATGCCCTAGAGGCAATAATAAAATGGTTATTATTATATTTCTTTGTTCATGATAATTGTCTATTGTTCATGCTATAATCGTGTTATACGGAAATCGTAATACATGTGTGAATACATAGACCACAACACGTCCCTAATGATACCTGACTATGGACATTAGATGTCATTGATAACGGGATCACATCATTAGGAGAATGATGTGATGGACAAGACCCAATCCTAAGCTTAGCTCAAAGATCGTGTAGTTCGTTTGCTGTAGCTTTTCTGAATGTCAAGTATCATTTCCTTAGACCATGAGATTGTGCAACTCCCGGATACCGTAGGAGTGCCTTGGGTGTGCCAAATGTCACAACGTAACTGGGTGACTATAAAGGTACATTACAGGTATCTCCAAAAGTGTCTGTTGGGTTGGCACGAATCGAGACTGGGATTTGTCACTCCGTATGACGGAGAGGTATCTCTGGGCCCACTCGGTAATGCATCATCATAATGAGCTCAAAGTGATCAAGTGATTGATCACGGGATCATGCATTACTGTACGAGTAAAGTGACTTGCCGGTAATGAGAGTGAACAAGGTATTGGGATACCGACGATCGAGTCTCGGGCAAGTAACGTACTGATTGATAAAGGGAATTGTATACGGATTGATTGAATCCTTGACATCGTGGTTCATCCGATGAGATCATCGTGGAGCTTGTGGGAGCCAACATGGGTATCCAGATCCCGCTGTTGGTTATTGACCGGAGAGGCTTCTCGGTCATGTATGCATGTCTCCCGAACCCGTAGGGTCTACACACTTAAGGTTCGATGATGCTAGGGTTGTAGATATATTAGCACACGATAACCCCAAAGTTGTTCGGAGTCCCGGATGAGATCCCGGACGTCACGAGGAGTTCCGGAATGGTCCGGAGGTAAAGATTTATATATAGGAAGTCCAGTTTCGGCCTTCGGGAAGGTTTCGGGGTCACCGGTATTGTACCGGGACCACCGGAAGGGTCCCGGGGGTCCACCGGGTGGGGCCACCGATCCCTGAGGGCCCCATGGTCTAAAGTGGGAGGGGAACCAGCCCCTAGTGGGCTGGTGCGCCCCCCCTTGGGCCTCCCCCTGCGCCTAGGGTTAGAAACCCTAGGGGTGGGGGCGCCACCCTTGCCTTGGGGGGCATGGCACCCCCTTGGCCGCCGCCCCCCCTAGGCACCCTATATATAGTGGGGGGAGGGAGGGCTGCGCACCCAAGCCCCTGGCCTCTCCCTCTCCCTCCCGTGACACTCCTCCATGTCCCAGCGCTTGGCGAAGCCCTGCCGAGATCACCGTTGCTTCCACCACCATGCCGTCGTGCTACTGGATCTTAATCAACCTCTCCTTCCCCCTTGCTGGATCAAGAAGGAGGAGACGTCTCCCAACCGTACGTGTGTTGAACGCGGAGGTGCCGTCCATTCGGCACTAGGTCATCGGTGATTTGAATCACGTCGAGTACGACTCCATCAACCCCGTTCTCTTGAACGCTTCCGCTCGTGATCTACAAGGGTATGTAGATGCACTCCTCTCTCCCTGGTTGCTATATGACTCCATAGATTGATCTTGGTGATGCGTAGAAAATTTTAAAATTCTGCTACGTTCCCCAGCAGGAACAAGGAGTGGCAAGAGCCTAAGCTTGGGGATGCACATGGCACCCCCAAGATAATCCAAGGACACCAAAAAGTCAAAGCTTGGGGATGCCCCGGGAGGCATCCCCTCTTTCGTCCACCTCCATCGGTACTTTACTTGGAGCTATATTTTTATTCACCAACATGATATGTGTTTTGCTTGGAGCGTCTTGTATTATTTGTGTCTTTGTGTCTTAGTATACCACAATCATCCTTGCTGTACACACCTTTTGAGAGAGACATACATGAATTAAAATTTGATAGAATACTCTATGTGCTTCACTTATATCTTTTGAGCTAAGTAGTTTTGCTCTATGTGCTTCACTTATATCTTTTGAGCTATGTAGTTTTGCTCTATGTGCTTCACTTATATCTTTTGAGCTAAGTAGTTTTGCTCTATGTGCTTCACTTATATCTTTTGAGCTATGTAGTTTTACTCTATGTGCTTCACGTATATCTTTTGAGCTAGTTAATTTTGCTCTATGTGCTTCACTTAGATCTTTTAGAGCACAGTGGTGGATTTGTTTTGAAGAAACTATTGATCTCTCATGATTCACTTAAATTATTTTGAGAGTCTCTTAATAGCATGGTAATTTGCTTAATAATAATATGCTTGGTATTCAAGATTTGTGAAACTTTCTTTTGAGTGTGTTGAATACTAAGAAAAGATTGAAGCATGATAATTTTTTTTGAGATATGGAGGTGATAATATTAAAGTCATGCTAGTTGAGTTGTTGGTAATTTAAAGAATACTTGTGTTAAAGTTTGTGATTCCCATAGCATGCACGTATGGTGAACCGTTATGTGACGAAGTCCGAGAATGATTTATTTATTGATTGTCTTCCTTATGAGTGGCGGTCTGGGACGAGCGATGGTATTTTCCTACCAATCTATCCCCCTAGGAGCATGCGCGTAATACTTTGCTTTGATAACTTCTAGATTTTGGCAATAAGTATATGAGTTCTTTATGACTAATGTTGAGTCCATGGATTATACGCACTCTCACCCTTCCACCTTTGCTAGCCTCTCTAAATACCGTGCACCTTTCGCCGGTATCATACACCTACCATATACCTTCCTCAAAACAGCCACCATACCTACCTATTATGCCATTTCCATAGCCATTTCGAGATATATTGCCATGCAACTTTCCACCGTTCCATTTATTATGACACACTCCATCATTGTCATATTGCATATCCCGGTGCCGGAGGCATTTATATAGAGTCATATTTTGTTCTAAGTATCGAGTTGTAATTGTTGAGTTGTAAAGAAAATAAAAGTGTGATGATCATCATTATTAGAGCATTGTCCCAAGTGAGGAAAGGATGATGGAGACTATGATTCCTCCACAAGTCGGGATGAGACTCCGGACGAAAAATAAATAAAAGAGGCCAAAGAAGCCCAAATAAAAAAGGAGAAAGAAAAGAGGCCATAAAAAAGGAGAAAAGGCCCAAATAAAATAATAAAATAAAAAAATGAGAGAAAAAGAGAGAAGGGACAATGTTACTATCCTTTTACCACACGTGTGCTTCAAAGTAGCACCATGATCTTCATAGTAGAGAGTCTCTCATGTTATCACTTTCATATACTAGTGGGAATTTTTCATTATAGAACTTGGCTTGTATATTCCAATGATGGGCTTCCTCAAAATTTCCCTAGGTCTTCATGAGCAAGCAAGTTGGATGCATACCCACTAGTTTCTTTTGTTGAGCTTTCATACATTTATAGCTCTGGTGCATCCGTTGCATGGCAATCCCTACTCACTCACATTGATATCTATTGATGGGCATCTCCATAGCCCGTTGATACGCCTAGTTGATGTGAGACTATCTTCCCCACCTTTGAGACTATCTTCCCCTCCTTTTTGTCTTCTCCACAACCACCCTTCTATTCCACCTATAGTGCTATATCCATGGCTCACGCTCATGTATTGCGTGAATATTGAAAAAGTTAGAGTATGAAACAATTTCTTGGCTTGTCATCGGGGTTGTGCATGATTTAAATATGTGTGGTGAAGATGGAGCATAGCCAGACTATATGATTTTGTAGGGGTAACTCTCTTTGGCCATGTTATTTTGAGAAGACATAATTGCTTTGTTAGTATGCTTGAAGTATTATTATTTTTATGTCAATATAAACTTTTGTCTTGAATCTTTCTAATCTGAATATTCATACCACAATTAAGAAGATTTGCATTGAAATTATGCCAAGTAGCACTCCGCATCAAAAATTCTCTTTTTATCATTTACCTACTCGAGGACGAGCGGGAATTAAGCTTGGGGATGCCGGATACGTCTCCAACGTATCTATAATTTTTGGTTGCTCCATGCTATATTATCTACTGTTTTGGACTATATTGGGCTTTATTTTCCACTTTTATATTATTTTTGGGACTAACCTATTAACCGGAGGCCCATCCCAGAATTGCTGTTTTTTTGTCCTATTTCAGTGTTTCGGAGAAACAGAATATCAAACAGAGTCCAAACGGAATAAAATCTTCGGGAACGTGATTTTCTCACCGAACGTGATCCAGGAGACTTGGACCCTACTCCAGGGAGTCAAAGAGGTGGTCACGAGGGTGGGGGGCGCGCCCCCTGCCTCGTGGGCCCCTCGGTGCTCCACCGACGTACTTCTTCCTCCTATATATACACACGTACCCCCAAACGATCAGAGCAGGAGCCAAAAACCTAATTCCACCGCCGCAACTTTCTGTATCCACGAGATCCCATCTTGGGGCCTGTTCCGGAGCTCCGCCGGAAGAGGGCCGTCATCACGGAGGGCTTCTACATCATCATAGCCTCTCCGATGAAGTGTGAGTAGTTTACCTCAGACCTCCGGGTCCATAGTTAGTAGCTAGATGGCTTCTTCTCTCTCTTTGAATCTCAATACAAAGTTCTCCCCCTCTCTTGTGGAGATCTATTCGATGTAATCTTCTTTTTGCGGTGTGTTTGTTCAGACCGATGAATTGTGGGTTTATGATCAAGTCTATCTATGAATAATATTTGAATCTTCTCTGAATTCTTTTATGTATGATTGGTTATCTTTGCAAGTCTCTTCGAATTATCCGTTTGGTTTGGCCAACTAGATTGGTAGTTCTTGCTATGGGAGAAGTGCTTAGCTTTGGGTTCAATCTTGCGGTGTCCTTACCCAGTGACAGAAGGGGCAGCAGAGCACGTATTGTATTGTTGCCATCGAGGATAACAAGATGGGGTTTATTTCATATTGCATGAATTTATCTCTCTACATCATGTCATCTTGCTTAAGGCGTTACTTTGTTTTCAACTTAATACTCTAGATGCATGCTGGATAGCGGTCGATGAGTGGAGTAATAGTAGTAGATGCAGAATCGTTTCGGTCTACTTGTCACGGACGTGATGCCTATATACATGATCATGCCTAGATATTCTCATAACTATGCTCAATTCTGTCAATTGCTCAACAGTAATTTGTTCACCCACCGTAGAATACTTATGCTCTTGAGAGAAGCCACTAGTGAAACCTATGCCCCCCGGGTCTATTCTCATCATATCAATCTCCATCACTTTAATCTTGCTTTGCTTTTTCACTTTGCCTTTACTTTTTACTTTGCATATTTATACCAAAAATACCAAAAATATTATATCTATCAGATCTCACTCTCGTAAGTGACCGTGAAGGGATTGACAACCCCTAATCGCGTTGGTTGCGAGTAGCTATCGCTTTGTGCTGGTACGAGGGACTTGAGTGTGGCCTCCTATTGGATTGATACCTTGGTTCTCAAAAACTGAGGGAAATACTTACGCTACTCTGCTGCATCATCCCTTCCTCTTCAGGGAAAACCAACGCAAGCTCAAGACGTAGCAGTACCCCGACCGGAGATCGAGCTTGCTGAAGAAGCGCGCCCCGTGTTGCTCATCCAGGAGCTCATCAACCACTGGAATAGGGAACTTGTCCTTAAGTGTAACAGCATTAAGGGCATGGTAGTCAATGCAGAAACGCCACGTGTCATCCGACTCGCGGACGAGAAGCACTGGCACGGTAAACGGCAAGGTGGAGATCCAGATGATGCCTGCCGCTAGCATGAGCGCACACTACCGCTCCAACTCGTCCTTTTGCAGCTGTGGGTAGCGGTAAGAACGCACCGCCACTAGCGCGGAACCCGGCAAGAGATGTATACGGTGATCATATGCCCGGGCGGGCGGAAGACCCTGCGGCTCGGTGAAGAGGTCGCCGTGCTACTGCAGAAGGTTCTCCAAGAGCGGGTGTGATACGTCTCCAACGTATCTATAATTTTTGATTGCTCCACGCTATATTAGCTAGTGTTTTGGACATTATTGGGCTTTATTATCCACTTTTATATTATTTTTGGGACTAACCTATTAACCGGAGGCCCAGCCCAGAATTGATGTTTTTTTGCCTGTTTTAGGGTTTCGAAGAAAAGGAATATCAAACGGAGTCCAAACGGAATGAAACCTTCGGGAACGTGATTTCCTCATCGAATACAACTCAGGAGACTTGGACCCTAAGTCAAGACACGTAACAGGAGGCCACGAGGTAGGGGGCGCGCCTACCCCCCCCCCAGGCGCGTCCTCTACCCTCATGGGCCCCCTGTTGCTCCACCGATGTACTTCTTCCTCCTATATATACCCACGTACCCACAAATGATCAGATACGGAGCCAAAAACCTAATTACACCGCCGCAACTTTCTGTATCCATGAGATCCCATCTTGGGGCCTGTTCCGGAGCTCCGACGGAGGGGGCATCGATCACAGAGTGCTTCTACATCAACACCATAACCCTTACGATGAAGTGAGAGTAGTTTACCTCAGACCTACGGGTCCATAGTTAGTAGCTAGATGGCTTCTTCTCTCTTTTTGGATCTCAATATAATGTTCTCCCCTCTCTTGTGGAGATCTATTCGATGTAATCTTCTTTTTGCGGTGTGTTTGTTGAGACCGATGAATTGTGGGTTTATGATCAAGTATATCTATGAATAATATTTGAATCTTCTCTGAATTCTTTTATGTATGATTGGTTATCTTTGCAAGTCTCTTCGAATTATCAGTTTGGTTTGGCCTACTAGATTGATCTTTCTTGCAATGGGAGAAGTGCTTAGCTTTGGGTTCAATCTTGCGGTGTCCTTTCGTGGTGACAGTAAGGGCAACAAGGCACGTATTGTATTGTTCCCATTGAGGATAACAAGATGGGGTTTTCTTCATATTGCATGAGTCTATCCCTCTACATCATGTCATCTTGCTTAAGGCGTTACTTTGTTTTTAACTTAAAACTCTAGATGCATGCTGGATGGCGGTCGATGAGTGGAGTAATAGTAGTAGATGCAGGAGGAGTCGGTCTACTTGTCTCGGACGTGATACCTATATACATGATCATACCTAGATATTCTCATAACTATGCTCAATTCTGTCAATTGCTCAACAGTAATTTGTTCACCCACCGTAGAATACTTATGCTCTCGAGAGAAGCCACTAGTGAAACCTATGGCCCCCAGGTCTATCTTTATCATATCAATCTCCTACTACTTAGTTATTTACTTTGCCTTTATTTTACTTTGCATCTTTATCATAAAAATACCAAAAATATTATCTTATCATATCTATCAGATCTCACTCTCGTAAGTGGCCTTATAGGGATTGACAACCCCTATCTGCGTTGGTTGCGAGGATTTATTTGTTTTGTGCAGGTACGAGGGACTCGCGCGTAGCCTCGTACTGGATTGATACCTTGGTTCTCAAAAACTGAGGGAAATACTTACGCTACTTTGCTGCATCATCCCTTCCTCTTCGGGGAAAACCAACGCAGTGCTAAAAGAGGTAGCAAGAAGGATTTCTGGCGCCGTTGCCAGGGAGGTCTACGCAAAAGTCAACATACCAAGTACCCATCACATACCCTTATCTGCCGCATTACATTATTTGCCATTTGCCTCTCGTTTCCCTCTCCCCCCACTTCACCCTTGCCGTTTTATTTGGCCTCTCTCTCTCTATCCTCCCTCTATTTGCCTTTTTTTGCCCGCTTGCTTTTTGCTTGTGTGTTAGTTTGCTTGCTTGTCACGATGGCTCAAGATAATACTAAATTGTTTGACTTCACCAATACCAACAACAATGATTTTATTAGCACTCCGATTGCTCCTCTTACCGATGCTGAATCTTGTGAAATTAATGCTGCTTTGCTAAATCTTGTTATGAAAGATCCGTTCTCCGGCCTTCCTAGTGAAGATGCCGACATGCAAAAGAAGAAAGATGTGGATAATGATATTGTTAAATTGAAGCTATTTCCTTTTTCTCTTAGAGATCATGCTAAAGCTTGGTTTTCGTCTTTGCCTAAAAATAGTATTGATTCATGGAACAAGTGCAAAGATGCTTTTATCTCTAAGCATTTTCCTCCCGCTAAGATCATCTCTCTTAGAAACAATATTATGAATTTTAAGCAACTTAATCATGAACATGTTGCACAAGCTTGGGAGAGAATGAAACTAATGATACGTAATTGCCCTACTCATGGTTTAAATTGATTATACAAAAATTTTATGCCGGATTGAATTTTGCTTCTAGAAATCTTTTAGATTCGGCCGTGGGAGGCACTTTTATGGAAATTACTTTAGGAGAAGCTACTAAACTCCTATATAATATTATGGTTAATTATTCTCAATGGCACACTGAAAGATCTACTAATAAAAAGGTGCATGCGATAGAAGAAATTAATGTTTTGAGTGGAAAGATGGATGAACTTATGAAATTATTTTCTAATGAGAGTGCTTCTTCTGATCCTAATGATATTCCCTTGTCTACTTTGATTGAGAATAATAATGAAGCTATGGATGTGAATTTTGTTGGTAGGAACAATTTTGGCAACAACGCGTATAGAGGAAATTTCAATCCTAGGCCTTATCCTAGTAACCCCTCTAATAATTATGGTAATTCCTACAACAATTCTTATGGAAATTATAATAAGATGACCTCTGATTTTTATTCTAATATTAAAGAATTTATTACTTCGCAAAAGAATTTTAATGCTATGATTGAAGAAAAATTGCTTAAGATTGATGATTTGGCTAGGAACGTTGATAGAATTGCTCTTGATGTTGATTCTTTGAAACTTAGATCTATTACACCTAAGCATGATATCAATGAGTCTCTCAAAGGCATGAGAATTTCCATTGATGAGTGCAAAGAAAGAACCGCTAGGATGCGTGCTAAGAAAGATGCCTTTATAAAAGCGTGTTCTTCTAGTTCCTATGAAAATAATGATGAAGATCCAAAAGTTATTGATGTGTCCCCTATTAAATCTTTGTTTTGCAATATGAATATTGATAGTGATGGGACTGAATATGATCCACCTTTACCTAGAAGGCGTTCCAAGAATTCTGAATCTTTTGATCTTGATGCTAAATTTGATAAAAGTGGGATTGAAGAAATTAAAACCCTAAATGTTGTTAAACCCACTATTATGGATTTCAAGGAATTTAACTATGAAAATTGCTCTTTGATTGATTGTATTTCCTTGTTGCAATCCGTGCTAAATTCTCCTCACGCTTATAGTCAAAATAAAGCGTTTACTAAACATATCGTTGATGCCTTGATGCAATCTTATGAAGAAAAACTTGAATTGGAAGTTTCTATCCCTAGAAAACTTTATGATGAGTGGGAACCAACTATTAAAATTAAAATTAAAGATCATGAATGCTATGCCTTATGTGATTTGGGTGCTAGTGTTTCCACGATTCCAAAAACTTTGTGTGATTTGTTAGGTTTCTGTGATTTTGATGATTGCTCTCTGAACTTGCACCTTGCGGATTCCACTATTAATAAACCTATGGGAAGAATTAATGATGTTTTTATTGTTGCAAATAGGAATTATGTGCCCATAGAATTTATTGTTCTTGACATAGATTGCAATCCTTCATGTCCTATTATTCTTGGTAGACCTTTCCTTAGAATGATTGGTGCAATTATTGATATGAAGGAAGGAAATATTAGATTCCAATTTCCATTAAGGAAAGGCATGGAACACTTTCCTAGAAAGAAAATTAAATTACCTTATGAATCTATTATGAGAGCCACTTATGGACTGCCTACCAAAGATGGCAATACCTACATCTATTTTTTGCTTGTTATGCCTAGCTAGGGGCGTTAAACGATAGCGCTTGTTGGGAGGCAACCCAATTTTATTTTTATTCCTTGATTTTTGATCCTGTTTAATAATAAATAATTTATCTAGCCTCTGTTTTGGTTGTGTTTTTTGTGTTTAATTAGTGTTTGTGCCAAGTAGAACCGTTGGGAAGACTTGGGGAAAATCTTGTTGAACTTGCTGTAAAAAACAGAAACTTTAGCGCTCACGAGAACTGCTTCCATTTTTATTTGGAAAGCTATATTTAGTTAATTCTTTTTGAATATGATTAATAGATAACTTCCTCACGTCCAGCAATTTATTTTATAATTGTCGGGGTTCCAGATCTTGCGCTAGCTACAGATTACTACAGACTGTTCTATTTTTGACAGATTCTGTTTTTCGTGTGTTGTTTGCTTATTTTGATGAATCTATGGCTAGTAAAATAGTTTATAAACCATAGAGAAGTTGGAATACAGTAGTTATAACACCCATATAAATAAACAATGAGTGCATTACAGTACCTTGAAGTGGTCTTTTGTTTTCTTTCGCTAACGGAGCTCACGAGATTTTCTACTTTAAGTTTTGTGTTGTGAAGTTTTCAAGTTTTGGGTAAAGATTTGATGGATTATGGAACAAGGAGTGGAAAGATCCTAAGCTTGGGGATGCCCATGGAACACCCAAGATAATCTAAGGACACCTAAAAGCCAAAGCTTGGGGATGCCCCGGAAGGCATCCCCTCTTTCGTCAACTTCTATCGGTAACTTTACTTGGAGCTATATTTTTATTTACCACATGATATGTGTTTTGCTTGGAGCGTCTTGTATGATTTGAGTATTTGATTGTTAGTTTACCACAATCATCCTTGCTGTACACACCTTTTGAGACAGCCATATATGAGTTGGAATTTGTTAGAATACTCTATGTGCTTCGCTTATATCTTTTGAGTTATATAATTTTGCTCTAGTGCTTCACTTATATCTTTTAGAGCATGGTGGTGGATTTGTTTTATAGAAACTAGTGATCTCTCATGCTTCACTTAGATTATTTTGAGAGTCTTAATAGCATGGTAATTTGCTTAAAATCCTAATATGCTTGGTATGCAAGATTAATAATAAAACTTACTTATGAGTGTGTTGAATACTATGAGAAGTTTGATACTTGATTATTGTTTTGAGATATAAAGATGGTGATATTAAAGTCAGGCTAGTTGAGTAGTTGTGAATTTGAGAAATACTTGTGTTGAAGTTTGTGATTCCCGTAGCATGCATGTATGGTGAACTGTGATGTGATGAAGTCGGAGCATGATTTATTTATTGATTGTCTTCCTTATGAGTGGCGGTCGGGGACGAGCGATGGTCTTTTCCTACCAATCTATCCCCCTAGGAGCATGCGCGTAATATTTTGCTTTGATAACTTGTAGATTTTTGCAATAAGTATATGAGTTCTTTATGACTAATGTTGAGTCCATGGATTATACGCACTCTCACCCTTCCACCTTTTCTAGCCTCTCTAATACCGCGCACCTTTCGTCGGTATCATACACCCACCATATACCTTCCTCAAAACAGCCACCATACCTACCTATTATGGCATTTCCATAGCCATTTCGAGATATATTGCCATGCAACTTTCCACCGTTCCATTTATTATGACACACTCCATCATTGTCATATTGCATATCCCGGTGCCGGAGGCATTTATATAGAGTCATATTTTGTTCTAAGTATCGAGTTGTAATTGTTGAGTTGTAAAGAAAATAAAAGTGTGATGATCATCATTATTAGAGCATTGTCCCAAGTGAGGAAAGGATGATGGAGACTATGATTCCTCCACAAGTCGGGATGAGACTCCGAACGAAAAATAAATAAAAGAGGCCAAAGAAGCCCAAAAAAAAAAGGAGAAAGAAAAGAGGCCATAAAAAAGGAGAAAAGGCCCAAATAAAATAATAAAAATAAAAAAAATGAGAGAAAAAGAGAGAAGGGACAATGTTACTATCCTTTTACCACACGTGTGCTTCAAAGTAGCACCATGATCTTCATAGTAGAGAGTCTCTCATGTTATCACTTTCATATACTAGTGGGAATTTTTCATTATAGAACTTGGCTTGTATATTCCAATGATGGGCTTCCTCAAATTGCCCTAGGTCTTCATGAGCAAGCAAGTTGGATGCACACCCACTTAGTTTCTTTATGAGCTTTCATATACTTATATCTCTAGTGCATCCGTTGCATGGCAATCCCTACTCACTCGCATTGATATCTATTGATGGGCATCTCCATAGCCGTTGATACGCCTAGTTGATGTGAGACTATCTTCTCCTTTTTGTCTTCTCCACAACCACCACTCTATTCCACCTATAGTGCTATATCCATGGCTCACGCTCATGTATTGCGTGAAAATTGAAAAAGTTTTGAGAATGTCAAAAGTAGGAAACAATTGCTTGGCTTGTCATCGGGCTTGTGCATGATTTAAATATTTTGTGTGGTGAAGAAAGAGCATAGCCAGACTATATGATTTTGTAGGGATAATTTTCTTTAGCCATGTTATTTTGAGAAGACATAATTGCTTTGTTAGTATGCTTGACGTATTATCGTTTTTATGTCAATATGAACTTTTTTCTTGAATCTTTCGGATCTGAATATTCATACCACAATTAAGAAGAATTACATTAAAATTATGCCAAGTAGCACTCCGCATCAAAAATTCTGTTTTTATCATTTACCTACTCGAGGACGAGCAGGAATTAAGCTTGGGGATGCTTGATACGTCTCCAACGTATCTATAATTTTTGATTGCTCCATGCTATATTATCTACTGTTTTGGACATTATTGGGCTTTATTATCCACTTTTATATTATTTTTGGGACTAACCTATTAACCGGAGGCCCAGCCCAGAATTGATGTTTTTTTTGCCTGTTTTAGGGTTTTGAAGAAAAGGAATATCAAACGGAGTTCAAACGGAATGAAACCTTCGGGAACGTGATTTTCTCATCGACTACAACTCAGGAGACTTGGACCCTACGTCAAGACACGTAACAGGAGGCCATGACCTAGGGGGCGCGCCTACCCCCCCTCCCAGGCGCGCCCTCCACCCTCGTGGGCCCCCTGTTGCTCCACCGACGTACTTCTTCCTCCTATATATACCCACGTGCCCCCAAACAATCAGATACGGAGCCAAAAACCTAATTCCACCGCCGTAACTTTCTGTATCCACGAGATCCCATCTTGGGGCCTGTTCCGGAGCTCCGCCGGAGGGGGCATGGATCACGGAGGGCTTCTACATCAACACCATAGCCCTTCCGATGAAGTGTGAGTAGTTTACCTCAGACCTACGGGTCCATAGTTAGTAGCTAGATGGCTTCTTCTCTCTTTTTGGATCTCAATACAATGTTCTCCCCCTCTCTTATGGAGATCTATTCGATGTAATCTTCTTTTTGCGGTGTGTTTGTTGAGACCGACGAATTGTGGGTTTATGATCAAGTCTATCTATGAATAATATTCGAATCTTCTCTGAATTCTTTTATGTATAATTGGTTATCTTTGCAAGTCTCTTTGAATTATCAGTTTGGTTTGGCCTACTAGATTGATCTTTCTTGCAATGGGAGAAGTGCTTAGCTTTGGGTTCAATCTTGCGGTCTCCTTTCCTGGTGACAGTAAGGGCAGCAAGGAACGTATTGTATCGTTGCCATCGAGGATAACAAGATGGGGTTTTCTTCATATTGCATGAGTCTATCCCTCTACATCATGTCATCTTGCTTAAGGCGTTACTCTATTTTTAACTTAATACTCTAGATGCATGTTGGATAGCGGTCGGTGAGTGGAGTAATAGTTGTAGATGCAGGCAGGAGTCGGTCTACTTGTCTCGGACGTGATGCCTATATACATGATCATACCTAGATATTCTCATAACTATGCTCAATTCTGTCAATTGCTCAACAATAATTTGTTCACCCACCATAGAATACTTATGCTCTCGAGAGAAGCCACTAGTGAAACCTATGGCCCCCGGGTCTATCTTTATCATAACAATCTCCTACTACTTAGTTATTTACTTTGCGTTTATTTTAGTTTGCATCTTTATCATAAAAATACCAAAAATATTATCTTATCATATCTATCATATCTCACTCTCGTAAGTGGCCTTATAGGGATTGACAACCCCTATCTGCGTTGGTTGCGATGATTTATTTGTTTTGTGCTGGTACGAGGGACTCTCGCGTAGCCTCCTACTGGATTGATACCTTGGTTCTCAAAAACTGAGGGAAATACTTACACTACTTTGCTACATCATCCCTTCCTCTTCGGGGAAAACCAATGCAGTGCTAAAAGAGGTAGCACGGTGCTCGGCCTCGGAGGTGGCCGCGGCCAGCTGAATCTGCGGTGGTGCGGGTGTGGCGCCCCCAACGCCGTCCCACCGAATGCGGCGGCCCAGTCGCCAGAAAGTCATCGTCAGCGCGTCGAAGTCCCAAAGATGGGACCGAGAGTCCGCAGGAAGTCGACGCCAAGGATGAAGTCGAAGCAGCCCAAGTCGATGCGCGCACAGGTGATGGAGAAGTGTTCCCCAGCGATGGTGATGGGTACGTCCCGTGCGAGGCCATGACACCGGAGGCAATCTCCGTTGGCCACCGTGACCCGAAGTTGCTCCCCGCCCGTCGGCTGAAGCGCTAAGCGACGCATGGTAGCCTCGGGCATGAAGTTATGGGTGGAGCCTGTATCCACCAAGGCCACCAAGTGCTCGCCGTGGATCTTCATCGGCAAGAGCATGGTCCGCTCGTCATGGATCCCGGCGAGCGCGTGGAGAGAGACCACGAGGGCCGTCGTCGGGGCAGCCGCGGGTGCGCCCTCAGTCGCCGCTGGGGGTGGTTGTGCTGCGGCCCCGTCGGGCTGAATGTCCTCCTCGGTGAAGTCGACCGTCTCCAAGTAGAAGAGGTGCAGTCACACTTGGGTCAGCATATAGGGCTCATCACAGTTGAAGCAGAGGCCCTGGCGCCGCCGCTCCATCTGCTCCGCCGGAGAGAGACGGCGAAAAGGGCGCGTCGTGGGTGAGGTAGTGGGCGCCGGTGTGGCCGGGGGCGGCCGGGCGGCCTGGTGCAGGTGGTGGGCGGCTGGTCTGTCGGCCGCCTCGGGCCTGGGTGGCCGACAGCATGGCCTCGGCGCGAGCCTCTAAGGCCCGGGCGTAATACATGGCTGTCTGGAGATCTTGAGGGCCGCGATGCTCCACGTCGACGCGGATGTGATCCAGAAGGCCACCAACAAAGAGGTCGGGGCGCTACTGGGCCGTCACGCCCGACGCATGGCACGCCAAGGCCTGGAAGTGGTCGCCGAAGTCCTGCATCGTAGAGGTGAAGGGAAGGTGGCCGAGCTCCGCCAGGCGGCTCCCGTGAACCGGGGGCCCAAAGCGGAGGAGGCAGAGCTTGCGGAAGCGCTCCCAAGGAGGTGTGGCGCCCTTGTCCTGCTCGAGAGCGTAGTACCATGTCTGTGCCACGTCGCAGAGGTGATAAGAGGCGAGCCAGGTCCGTTCCGAAGCGAGGGTGCGCTGCCCGCGAAAGAACTGGTCGCACTGGTTGAGCCAGTTGAGGGGGTCCACCGTGCCGTCATAAGTGGCGAAGTCGATCTTGGCGAACCGCAACGGTGCCTGGGTGGGAACGCCGTGTCAAGCTGGCTCGGAGGTGCGGAGCAGCAAGGCGGGTGGCGCTTGGTCGGAGTACTCCGGGTAGTGGCCGACGGATCCGGAAGGCCCGCCGAACTGCGAAAAAGGAGTCGGCTTGGCGGACGCCGTGGTGTAGACCGGCGATGGTGAAGATGCAGCCGCCCATGCGGGAAGATGAGACGGCGACGGCGGAAATCGAACCTGATGGATCGGTAGCCCGGGCGGCGCAGGTGCCCCCGAGCCGATCGAGGATGGCGATGGCGCGGAGAACGGCGGCTGCAGAGGTCCGGTGGCCGCCGCTTGCGGCGGCTGCTGTAGCGGCCAGGGGGCCGTTGATGGCGCCGGCGTCAGGTGCCATAGGGGTGTCGCGGCGGCCGGTGGCCTGCCCGGCTGGGATGCCGGGAACAGCAGGAGCAGGGGGCCGCCGTAAGCGGAGACGCCCTGGGGCGGCCACGACGGGTGACCGTAGGCGGCGCCGACGCTGGTGGAGGGGGCATGTGGGCCCGGACGCATACTGCTGCTGTTGTAGGTGAAGACTGTGGACGGCGGTGACGAGGTCCCGCAGGGTGGACGTGACCTGCTCCAGTGTCAGGACGACGGACGGTGGTGGCACAGGGGGAACCGGAGGCGGCGGTGCGAGCGGGGCCGTAGTGGAGACGGGTGCTGCCAGCGTGTTGGCCCCGGCGGCGGTCGTCATTCGCGCGGTGAGGGGTGGCGCTGTCGTCATCGGAGCGGTGGAGCCGCTGGACAGTGGCGGCGATGGTGGTGGCAGCGACATGATCCGAACTTGGTCTCTGATTACCAAATTGGTAGGACTAGGGTTCCTACCGGCTCTACTCCTTAGGTTATAAGGGCAGAACAGTGGGAGTTGGGGGCGAGGGCGCGAGCTCCGGCGCGTCGGCGCCGTCGCGAGGGAGGAGGAGGACGGCGGCGGTTAGGGCTGGAGGCGGCTAGGGTTCCGGCTCCTCTAGGAGCCACGCTATAGGGATAGAAAATATCTGTATTGATTAATCTCAAAAGGTGTTTAACAACTAGTATTTATAACCTCGAAACGAATAGCCTAAGATAACTTGTGGGCCAAGCCCCTAACTACTGCCTGGTGGGCCTCCTCCGGTTATAAGCTAAACCGGTCATAACACCCCCCCCCCCCTCGCCTAGCCATCGATACCGCCCAGCCAAAGCGGAGGAAGCCGAGGGCACCGATGGCAAGGCCACCGGGCTTGTCAAACTCCAAGTGGAAGGTAGACATTGAGCGTCGGGAGGCGGTCACCACCGTTCGACGGAACAGGCTAATTAGCAAGAGGGCCAGGGATGCGGCGAAGGCGGAGCAAGGAGAGGCGTCTCGCGCGGGGATGATGAACCTTCTGCCCGGTCACTGTTCACAAGCCGCGTGGCGGAGCCAGCAGAGCTCGCGTCGCCGGACAACTTCTCGCCACCACTATGGGGGTGCGCGCCCTTGCCTGGCTACTCCAATGGTGACGCATATGGCGGCTTCAAGCCCAACATCACCTTCCAGCATGGCGCGGCGCCATGTGCCTCCCCCTCCTGCTTCAACCCCAACCCACGCACTCCCTCCCCCGCATTCACCACCGGCCTCAACACCCAGTACAACAACTCGCCGCCTGCGTACTCAGGCTCGCCTGCACCGCCTCTGCATCGTGGCGCCCTACCCTTCGCACACGACTCTACGCCACAGTTTAACAACACCGACGCCGACATGGACGAGATCATCACGAGCGGCTTGGTCGCCGCCGCTTCGTGCCCCAGGTTCCGCGCGCAAGACAAAACGATGGACACTGCTGTCGACATGGACAACGAACTCGACGACACCGAGGAGGGGGTAGAGGAGGAAGAACGGGCGGAGGCGGAGGTGGAGCCAGTGCCGAAAGGGAGAGAGAAGAAGCGGGCGCCCAACGCCAGGCCGGGAGAGCCTCGCATCAAGTGGACGTCCAAGGAAGACGAGTGCCTCGCCGAAACATGGAAGGCCGTCAGCATCAACCAGATCACCAGCTCGAATTAGAACGCCGACACGTATTGGAGAAGGATCAAGACGGCGTTCGACGAGTGCAAGCTGGTCGACCCTGACTTCACCAACATCCACATGGATCGCGGCGACAAGGCCATGGTGAACCATTGGGCTACCATCCAGGCGGCCTGCAACAAGTGGCATGGGATTCTAGAGGAGACCGCGGCTCGCCCGAGAAGCGACGCCAACATCAAGGGCCGGGTACGACCAGTCGCCAGTTCAGCTCTTTCGCCATGTACTTCGCCGACACTTGTTCTTCGGGTGTGCAGATGGTTCGGATGTTCAACGTGTTTCGCCAGGACAACAACGACCAAGAGTTCAAGTTTCTTCACGTGTTCTCCAGGATCGAGTCGTGCGAGAAGTGGAGGGAGTGCCGGCTCGCTCTCGCCACGGCCAAGGAGACCTACAAGCCGGACGCGCCTGCCCTGGCGGCGACAGAAGGGCGCCCTGATGGCAACAAAAGAGCCAAGGCGGTGAGGGACGCGGCACCCGCTGCCGAACGGCTGCAATCATCGATCGAGCAGTGCATCGTCGATGCCAAGAACAGCGTCACCAAGGAGGAGAAATCCAACGTGAGGTGGTGGGCATTGATGACGAAGCAGGACGTCAAGCTCGACCTTCTCAGGACCAACGTCGCCGCGAAGAAGAGGAACACCGACCCGATGTTCTTGATGGCGGCATACATGTCGACTATGGACGAGCAGGTGAAGGTGTGGTACCTGGCGGAGCGCAGCCTCATCTTGAACCAGATGCTCGGACCGGTGGCGACCGCCGCCTCTACGCCACGACGATGCCGACGCCCAGCCCGGTCAATGAAGTTGTTACTCCCTACTTTCCGATTTATAGGGCTCAATTCAAAAATCTCATCAACCATGGTAGATGGTTAGTGGTGGAATAATTTTTGTAGTTTGCAAAAACACTCAATTAATGCACTCGTTTTTCTTACTAATGTTTACCAATGTATTAATTACAATGCATGCATGCATGAAGTCCATGCATTGGTTAATTTTTTCTTAATATACTTGCATGCAATGATTTAATGCACCTTGAAATCTCAACATGTGGTAGGGAACCATCAAATTAAGACTTATAAAATGAGAAATCTAAAATTTTGAGATAAGGCCTATAAACCGAAATGGAGGGAGTAGTATGAGAAAACATCATTGATTTTTTTCTTAGTTACTGTTGATGGTCTTATATTAATGCAAAATGTATTTTTGATAGTGATCTTGTATAAGGGAATGGAAAGAGTACTACATATTGTATAAGTTTGTTTCTAGCTTCTAGTATATGCATGCCAGCCGGTAAACTCCAGCCGCATTATGTAACTTATAGTGTATCATCATATCAGTACGTACTTGCTTAGCTAGTACCCCTCTACTCTATATAGTAGCTAGGCACATGCGTAATGTCGCGGTACATGTACATCAAGGTGGATCCATTTTACTCGTCGTGTCTTTGCATTCATCATTACGTTTCGTCCAGGTTTGAGTTGATCATCAACGCAGAAAAAGAAGAGGTTTATTGCCCTGGCCATACGCTCGGTGCGATCGAGTGTATGTATGCAATGTACGTACGTACGTATGTACGGAAGAATCACGAAATTTGCCACACATGAATTAAATCCCACTTGGCGCTACCCCCGATTTAGCACTGTGGATCTCGTGACACAGCCTCCATCGTCGCCATCCAGGAGTCAACACGTCTGATCTGGCGCCGGAGCATCAATATCGAACGACTCCATCCATGGTCGTCGTACGTGAAGTGAGCCGTACCAGCAGTACGTAGGCCCCCTGGAGCGCGATGTGCGACGTTAACCAGAGCTTAGCTAGGAGCACATGCATGCATGCGCGCGTACCAGCCGGGCGAGCGGCCAAAAATATAAGCACAGGTTCTGCATGCCATGGGACGAGTGCGCGAGGGCCGGAGAGAGCGCGGGTGCACGGGAACGGAAAGGCCAAGACTTTTTGGTACATGCACATGCACGGAAGAAACAGATGGAGAGACGGGTCCTGGTTCCGTCGTGCGGCGTACATGGACGAAAAAAAGACGGCACGCTAGAAGAAGTGTGGATGCTGTCCGCCGACCGCCGCTTCGGCGGAATGGCAACGGACGTGGCGCGCTGCGCACTCCGCGTTTTTCCTCTTTGCGTGTGCGAGGATTCGTTGGCTACCTGATGATTTTCTTCTTCTGAAACTCAAGCACAATCCATTAATTAAGAATAAAAGAATTGTCCGATCAATTAAGCCTGGTTGTAATGGGAAATATCATATACTAATACTGCCTCTCTCTCAGTTTACAGGACGTGCGCGTGCCTCAAGGTCGTCAATTCGACCAACCTAATACAAGGCATATATTACAAAAAATATATCAATATAAACTTCAGATGTTCTATTTTTAAACCGTATAATTTTTGTGTTATATAGTTTATATTAAGGCGATAAAATTAGCAACCTAGGTATACGCGTAGGACTTGTAAACTGAAACGGAGGTAGTATCATGTATATGATACTATTATGTGTTACATTCGTAATGCATGGTATCATATATGACTACATTTATTGATATGCATGACACAAAGTAGCACATCATTTAATATGATACAGTATCATGACTTGACACTCAAGTCTCTCTTTCTTCATTTAATTCTATGTCACTTTATCAAAATTGTTGGCCTCTTTTGGTTCATAGGATAGGATTATCGTAGGAATAGGAATTTTATAGGAAATGAGATGGCTTGTATCCCAAATCCTATAAGTAGGAATAGGAAATGACATGTCATTTGGTTGACACCAAAGGAAATTTTCCATTAAGTCTAGGCTCATTTTTATTTTCCTATGAAATGTGGAGGATAAGAACCAATCATATATAGGAATAGGAATCTATTCCTATGAACCAAGGGGCTCTAAAGGAAAAAAATTCTATAAGAATCCTATCCTCTAGAATTCCTATGAAATTCCTCCAAACTAAAGGAGGCCTTAGTTGGCGTGCATGATACTACCTATGAGGCTGGTTGTAATAAGGAGTATCATATACTAGTATCATGCATATGATACTAGTGTATGATACTATATCCGTAATGCATGGTATCATATAGTACTATATTTATTGCCATGCATGACACAAAGTAGCACATCATTTAATATGGCACGGTATCATGATATGATATTCAAGCCTCTATTTCCTCATTTAATTCTATGACACCTCGTCAAAATTGCTTAGTTGTCATGCATGATACTACCTATGATACTCCCATTACGACCAGCCTGATACTCCCATTACGACGAGCCTAACGGAAAACGGGATGAAAACTGTCTCAACCCGCGGACCATGACCACACCTGATGATTCTCCTTTGTGTCATTTTTACTAGGGCTATTGTCTTTGTGTTATTTATGCCTACTATGCACTTTGGGTTTACAAAGGAGAATCCATTCATGCTACCCCCTCCCATGTCGTGATAAACCTTAGATCATCCATTAAGGGGAGAAAGTTATGTTTTACAAACCATTGTGTCTGGAGGCCAAATAAAAAAGTGCATAGTAGGCATAAATAACACAAAGACAATAACCCTAGAAGAAACAACGCCGACTTCACACCGCCGCACCCCCTCCCCCCCCCCCCCTCAAAAAAATACTTGCCCAAAATATACACCTAACAATATTTATCCACATGTTTCCTGATTATCGCTAAACAATCTACCTCAACAACTGTAAATATACAACTGTCTCCTCATGTGAACATCTTTCGTGTGTACGAGTTTTCCTCCAGGAAGAAAGGCTTGGGAGATTTGGAACGAGCAGAACGTGAAGCTCTTGAAGAACACATCCGCAATGGCATCCATACTTGTTAGTGTGATCAAAGGCGTGACACGTACTTGGCCTCGGCTGGTGCCAAGAGTCCTTGGAGTTTATTTTGTTGGGAGCGTAAGTTATGTATTTTCGCCTAGACCTTGTGGCAAAGCTTTTGTCTCCATTTTATAAAAGGAATTACTTTTTGTCTAATAATAAGCGTGAAACCACATAGTGATGTACTAATAGCTACCCCAACGTAGGTGACCAGGGTTTGAATATTCCTTGTCTTGTTCCTAACTTTCTACAACTAGTTGGCGCCAAAGTGGAATCATTTTGTAACACATGCGGTAACTTGGAAGATAATATAGATCGATTTGTTATCTGCATAATTAATACACCGCAATGTACCTATTTACTTTTAAGTTTAATTACAGATTATTCGTATTTAACATAATATGTACAATAATGAGGATTAACCTGCTCATAAACCCTAGAAGATTTTGAAGGAGATTTCTGGGATTACAAAGGAGAATCCTTTCATGCTACATGTCCTGATAAACCTTAGATCATCCATTTGAGAAAAAAAATATCATCTTGGTTTACAAACCACCGCATTTAGAGGCCAAAAAAGAAGTGCATAGTATGCATAAATAACTTTCCCAAAAAAAGGACTCCTGTCAAGATTTATCCACATGTTTCTGATCATTGCTAAACAATCTACCTCGACAACCATGAATACACAAATGTCTCCTGCTTCATATGAATATCTTTCGATGTGTACAATTTTTCCTCCAGCGAGAAAGGCTGGACATTAACTATTTCTATACAGGAGGGACTTTGATCATATTAAGTTCCAACCCATTCTCCATGAAAATAAACATCATTCCATTCCATATAATTATGTGCAATCGAACACATGATACAACCATTGCACTTCATTCCACTTGGTTCCCCCAGCAAACACACCTTATAAGATTGACTGTAGACATGTTGCACCAGTCTAGGGCTATCGTGAGAATATCCTCGTAGAAAACACTTGTGGTATTATTTTTTCCATTTTAGTATTTTGTTTCTACATTATATAAGATTCTAATTTCATGTACTCCACATCCTAAAGAAATAGATCCCCTAACTTTTCCAGGGTTTTATCAAATAGCATGCCCCCTTTTGTAGTTCCTACTAAGTTACGTATTATTTTGTATAGACAAATCCCTCTAGCAGGTGTCAATCGTCAATTCTCTGCTTTTACAATTAGCCATGTCATTTAAATTGTTCTAGCCATTGGATTTGCTACCTTAGTCCTCTACTAGTCGTGTGATATGATCAAGGACAGCTTCATCTTTTTTTGTTTTGTTTTTTTTTTCGCAGAGAGGAGAACCTCGACACCCTAGAATATGCAGCTTCAAATAATATAATCATAATTGACACCTGTGATCCCGTCGCTTGCAAGTGTGGAGTCACTAATGAGTATGATCTATAATCATGGTTGGAAGCTGGCGCTAGATGGTAGACAATTTTTTGGGTAGACTGATGCTTAATTCAAAAACTCCACCAAAATATCACCTTTATGATCCATCGTTTGGAATGGCAATAATCAGATCATTTACTGCTTAATATGTCACGATATTGTTTGCACTAACAACATAGAAGCTGATCTTCTGTGCATGTTAATGCCGATGGTTCGTGGCGTGGATTTGAAACTTGATAACTTCATGATAGCCACGTATTGAAGCCATTGTGATGAAGTCGTGAGCGAAAATAATATAAAATGACCCAATAATAAGTCTGCGGATTTGTCGAGCGTAATAGTTTGCTTAAATTCGAAAATAGATTTCGTTAACTGGACCAATGGATAAGTTTTGTTCCTAGATTGTTTGATCAAGCTCCGAAGGCCCTCTTTAGATAAGATTTTTTTCAAGGGATCTTGTACTTTTTTATTGCGGGGTAAGGGATCTAGTACTTTTGGCCATTTGCTTGGACACCAATTTTTAATATTCATCAATAAAGAAAAAAACACAAAGGAATTCATTGGTATGCATTTCTCTTTATTTGATCAGATTTCAAATAGCGTTACCTACCTCCGCCATTTCATTTCTTTGTTGTTCTTCTGATATCTTTAATTGACACATAATTTTATTTTGAATTTTTCTAGAGATGTAATATCATTTACTACATCTTATAATTTTTGTTTCTTGTTATGACGCATTTAACTCTGATATGTTCAACATCTTGATAAGATTGTTTTTGTTTCTTGTAAAGTTCTCGCATGTTTTGAGTATGATGCAAAATCTATATATTTACAATATTTATAAATCAAATCAACAATTCCAGTGGCAACACACGTGATCTAGTTTTTCTCAAATAACAAGTCCATTCTTTTTTCGCAAAAAAAAGACAAGCCCATTTTTCTTTTTTGCGAGTAACAGGTGCATTCCACACGAGCAAATTGAAACAGAGTCCAGAAAACCCAAGAGCTCGCTACTAGTTTTATTGCCTTGGCCGAACTTGCGGTCCGAAGGAGCGAACCTAGACGCAGGGCAGAAATACCGAAATCAATGTGACATGACATGGACCGGACGGAGGAAAACAATTAAGAACGGTGATGATTAAAGCCCTGGCTGTGCACGGATGCGGCGGTGCGCGTTGATCGGGGCCCGGAGAGCGCGGGTGCACGGGAACGGAAAGGCGAAGACTTTGTGGCGCACGTACTATTGTAGTATTACTACGGCGGATGGAACCACAAGTCAAGCAACCATCATCTGTACCGCACCCGGCCGGAAGAAGCGGGTGTCCGCCGCCGGAATGGCAACCAACGATCCACGGGTGTGGCTCGCCGTGCTCTCCGGTGCGGGTCAATCCTCTTCGCCAGTGGCCGCTTTGTCATGAACGCCGGTTACCTATCTGTCCGTGCTATCCTGTGTGACATGAGATGAGTAAAAAAATTGGCAGCAAATTCAGACCCGGATAGCGACGGTAGTGTAGAAAGATCTTACCCTCTCCCGTGCATTTCAAGCGTGTGATCGAGCTTGCAAGTTGGGGCCTGGACTAGCGTGCCGGTCAGAAGGCGCGCGGGACGTACCACGGGGTGCGTGACACGCACACGCACGACGTTGGCACTGTGGCACGTACGTTCAGCGTGACACGAGGCGCAGTAATGGCAAAGATCCCCGGGGCCCGAGCCGACGCAGGCGGCGATACGGCGGGCGCGGGGACATGACGGGTGCAGCTGGGCAATCTCGTCGCCACCCGGGCTCCGGAGCGGAGTCGCTACCGCCGCTGCCGCGGTGATTACGAGATGAGTGAGCCTGCTGGCAGCGTGTACGTTTGGGCCATGGATCTTCTTCCATCCAGAGGTTGACAGCCCAACCCTTTCCTTCACTCTTTCAGCACCCTGCCTCCTCGTCGTAAAATACTCCAGCAGCGACGTCCTTTCACTGCGGCGCCGTACATTTGTTTCGCCACACGGCGTTGGGTTTTGACCACTGGCCGGCCGGCCGGCCGGGCGCGTGCTGCCCGAGGCGTGTGCAGGATACAACTAGCTTCCATTCCTACGACCACCTGCCTTGTATTACCAGTGTTTTACTCTCAGTGAGTACCATACAAAGTTTTCCCTGTGTAAAAACCTGTGAGTGTGGTCAATTCTACGATTTGGATTTACCGAATACCCCAGCCCCAGCAGTACGTGCGCACCAGTTTTTTTTTTGGCGGGCTGGCTAAGTGTCCAAAATTATGGGTGCTCCGTGTCGGGCATGTACGGACCACAAACACCTTCCAAAACTCTGATAGCCGTTACAGAGCTCTCGCTTGGCTTAACTGCCATCTGGTAAGTAAAATCACTGTACAAATATGA
Source organism: Triticum urartu (assembly GCF_003073215.2). Lineage (NCBI taxonomy): Eukaryota > Viridiplantae > Streptophyta > Magnoliopsida > Poales > Poaceae > Triticum > Triticum urartu. The sequence continues at coordinate 633,619,954 of NC_053026.1, forward strand.
TGCCTGGTGAAACTGTAAATTAATTATAGCAGGAGAGCCGCAAGGCTGTGAGAGAGTAGGGTACTCGTTCCAGTTCTGTCATGCATGTATACGTAGTAGTATGTCCATATCCAGAAGGAGTAAAAACAGACCAAGTATATCGCATGAATTCCGGTGTCCGCACAGCTTGGCCGGCCGTGTACGTACAGATGACGCCTCTACGGGTCGGGTCCAAAATTTTCAAGGTTCAGTCAATGCCGTGCCACCAGCAGGCCTACCACCACCTCTGCTGCAAGCTTTCGGGAGTCAGGTCAGGGTACGAAACAAAAATAAATACAGACGGCGATGACCACCCGTGCATGTGCATACGTACTACTACTACGTATACATACACACGGGTACAGCAGCGTTCCCGATGAAGCAGGCATAGAAGAAGAAACAACACGACCCTGGTCATAGTTTTCCTTGACCTATATGTATCCTGTGACTGTGTGGTAAGGCCTGAATCGACGCCGAGCTAGAGGAAGCGACGAAAAGTTTGGCAGCCGTTGCTGCTCCTGCGCCGCTGTCGCGGCCGGCTCGCCATGCCAGATGCCACACACGGACGGACAGAGATCTAAGGGCCCTTAGGGCATCTCCAACGTTGACAGACCCGTAAACTGGACATCATATCGTCGGTGGATAGAGACTAGTCTGCGGACGCTGATGTAAAAGCCCACCATCAAACCGTAGCTGCATATTTAATCAACATTTCAATAGATCGGAAGAAACTCACGCAAACTGAATGATTAACACACAAACCGGGTGAATTACATGCACATCTCATACATTTTTCATTAAAAAAGCGGCCAGGTCAAAATCTAGTCTATGATGGTGCCCTCGTCCATCTCCTTTCTATTCTGCATCGGCGATCATGTCCCTCATCTGCCGTCTTCAGGAGCAGCAGGGCAAGACCCGTGAAGTGAAGATGCAGTCGTCGACAAGGAAGAGTAGAACAAGGGAGACGAACCGGCCCACTTGGGACATGAGCCCCTGCTGCCTTCCATGCCCTACTCATCCTCATCGAAGTATACGACCAATCTGTTGCCGGTGCCGGTGGGCGCGAGGTCGATGATAGATGTGGACAGATCGCCACTGTCCACCTACCACTTGCACCCCCGAAAGTTCGACGATGGTGCGTAGGACCCACAACTGGCGGTGTTCTCGTCATCAAGCGCTTGCGCCACCAATGTCGTGGCCTCCTCGTGGCTGCGCCACCTTCGCGTTGCAAGCGGCGCCTTGAGCACACGCAGCCTCGTAGATCACTCGTTGTTCGGCGACGAAGTTGGGGTTCGCCGTGGCCATGGCCTCCTCGCTCGCCGTATATTTGCCCCTCCGTTGGCCAGTGCTGCTTGAGGAGGAACATGTTGCACCGCTGGTCCTCCTGCGCCTGTCGAAACGCCGACATAGGCGCGGGCGCACATTGATCCTCCGCCATGGTGGCATTGCAGTGCATCTGTGTATGCTCCATGATCAAGCGGGTATGCACAGGCACGGGGTCCCACGTGGAGTCGTCATCGGAGCCGGTCTCCATTATGGGGTCGTCATCGTCGGAAACCTCGGGCAAGCTGGCCGGCATGCCGACCTCGATCTGCCTGGCGCGGCGGCTCTGCCAAGCAGCCACAAGGGCGACCACCTCATGCTTCTGCTTCGTTGACTTGCTCTCCCACAACGCATTCACGCTTGCGGTCATGGTTCAAGCGAGGAGGATATGGAGTGTGGGTGTGTTGGGGTGTGCTATTAGCCGGGTGAGCCGCTTTTAAATAGCGGATTTCGGTGAGGCCAAACATCCGGGTGCGTCAATGCGTGGGCGCCGGAGTTGGTTCCTCGACCAACGGGCCTTTTTAATGTCGGCATATGGACGGACGGGCATTGAACGGGCACGGTATATATCCGTCCCATCCTGTTCAGTAAACGTCTCTCCGGCATTGAACAGGCGGACATCTGGGACGCGTGCGGGTGGCACCCTTGGCTGGCGAGTTGCTTCAATACCGACACCAGTGAGAGGCCACATCGACACTGGGCCAGCATCAATGCGGATCGGCCGCTCTAGTACGGCATGAATGCTGGCAACTGGCGTCGGGCGGGAAAGCGTGCGGGCGAGGAAGAACTGTTTTGGGTGGGCAACGGTTGCTAGATGCGGGTATGGCCATGGTTCGAACGCCCGTAGAGCCTCCCACTTTGTTTCCGCTTTGTAGGAAAAGGTACGTCCAGATCGCTCGGGGGAGCGATACAATACCATATTGAATGGCAAAACACGTCCACGCCGCGCGTTTTAGACGGTTACGGACGGTTTAAGTGTCTGCGCCACAGATACACTTAGGGCCTCTTCAATTTATTCATGGGACGTTAAAAACATAGGAATAGAAAAGACGCAAGAATATGATATGATTACATATGTAAACAGAGGTTTGTGAAAACACAGAAATCTACTAAATTGCATGTCTGATTCGCAAAAATAGAAAAAACATTGTAATCCTAAAATACATAGTAAATTGCATTCAAACCATATGAAAACATATTTTTATTTGGCTGATGATCAGAGAAAGTATCTGGACAAAAGACAATCAGCTGAAAAGAGGCTGAACTGGGAATGATCAATGCCACTTTTGTGGTGATAAATAAAGTATTAATCATCTTTCTTTTTTGTAGATTGGCCAAATTGGCCTGGCAAATGGTGTTTTGTGCTTTTGCACTTCCTAGACCTCCAGAAGGAATAAGTGATCTGATTGGGAATTGGATTAAAATATTCCCTAAAAATCAAAGAAATATGATGTTGTGTGGAGGGGTCATCATTTGCTGGGCAGTATGAAAAACTAGAAATAAGATTTGCTTTGATAGATTTTGTTCTTCTGAATTCTGATGATTCTGCTACACTGGTATATAACCTGAGCTGTTACCTGAAGAGTTGAAGCATTTTACGGAGAAATCAAGATCACAGAAGAACTGAGCTTGGAGTGGAGAATTATTATTTTTTGAACCGATGGAGGGGAGAACGTCAAGAGGGTGCTGGAGGAAATACTGTATTTGGTAGAAGTCATGGGTGGAATACTTTCAACGGGAGGATTGCCACGGGATGAGATTGGTATCTTTTCTAGCCTTTCCTGGAGCAGTTCTTGTTTATCTTCACTGGTGGCCTCCCTGTTCAGTTTGGTCGTGTGGCTCTTTTTATATAACATAGCTTGTTTGATGCCGCTCTAGTTTGTTTTTAGCATGTTTGGTATGCTTGTATTCTGGAACTACCCTGCGTGGATGTCCTTGCATGGAGGTGGTTCTACACCTCTTTTTTTTTTAAAAAGAAGGCTTGCCCCCGACCTCTGCATATCAACGATGCATATAGTCATCTTATTAAAAAGTCTTAAAGTATCATAGAGTCATAAAAGTATTACAGCTCGCAAGCGGAGCAAAGAGAAATATAAAAAGGCACAATATCACAACCGGTATGACCACAAAGGACAAGCTCCCTAGACTCCTATCAGGCCTTGTACAATGGGAGGTGCTTAGGAGAGGGCTATCCAAACCGATTAAATATAGACCGTGCTGCCACCTCCCACTGGTTGCACCTAGTAACCAATGGCTCCATGGAGTCCGTAGGAGTAAGGACCATGTACGGATCCATGATGTAGCTCTAAAAATGACCTGCAAGAATGTTAAAATATGGTGTATGTTAAAAATCATATCGTTCTTGCAATTCCATATAGCCCAAATAAGCGCACATATTCCAATCCGAATACGAGACGCAGTAGTATGATCGACTCCAGCTAACCACGTCCCAAATAACGATTCAACGCTAGCTGGAGGAGTAATGTTAAAGGCTATATGAATTGTTCGCCAAAATAATTTCGCAAGAGGGCTATCTATGAAAAGGTGTTGTATTGTTTCATCATGCTCACAAAAACAACATCGTGTACTGCCTACCCACCGTCGTTTTAGTAAATTATCTTTGGTGAGGATCACTTGCTTGTGGACAAACCGCATAAAATTTTTAATACACAAGGGAACCTTAACCTTCCAAATATGTATCGACCTCGGGATTGCGCCAGAATTAATAAGATCCATATGAAAAGACTTTACCGTAAACACTCCGTTTCTAGTCAACTTCCAGTGCAACGAATCGGGTTGGTCGGATAATTGAACATCTATCAATCTCTGTACCAAGTGCATCCAAGAATTCCAATGCTCCCCAACTAACGATCGCCTGAACTAAATATTCACGGGTATCGATTGAAATATTGTGCCCACGTAATCCTCCTTACATTACACAATATTATATAAGATGGGGTATTGTATGGCTAGTGGCGTCTCCCCTAACTATGTATCCTCCCAAAAAAATTTGTCATCCCATTACCAACCAAGAATTTGACCCTACGGAAGAACAAATCTTTCTCATAAGTCCCTTTCAGAATGATGAATCAGTCGGTCTCATGGTGACCTGGGCTAGCATTTCGATTATAGACATTTGTTGTGTAATATATGTGCCCACATACCATCAGTCTCTATTGATCACCTATAAAGCCATTTACTCATAAGACATTTATTTTAATTTCCAGGTTTTCAATGCCGAGACCACCCTGGTCCTTGGGTCGGCATATTATATCCCATCATGCTAGGCGATATTTCTTCTTAGCCTCATCTGACTGCCAGAAGAAACAAGATTGAAAGAAATCTAGTCTCTTCCGCACCCCCTTCGGAACCTCAAAGAAAGATAACAAGAACATCGGCATACTAGTAAGTACCGAGTTAATAAGCACTAGCCGACGTCCATACGACATTTTCTTGCCCTTCCAACTAAGAGAGTCCTGGATTAGGGGGTCCTCGGGTGTTCGGTCTGTTCGATATGGGCCGGACTAATGGGCCGTGAAAATAAAGCAGAAGACTACCCCCCGTGTCCGGATAGGACTCCTATATGTGTGAACGGCAAGTTTGTTGTCCGGATGTATTATTTCCTTCCCGTGTAAACCGACTTTGTACAACCCTAGGCCCCTCCGGTGTATATATAAACCATGGGGTTTAGTCCGTAGAGGCTATCAGAACAATCATAGGCTAGACAGCTAGGGTTTAGCCATTACGATCTCGAGGAGATCAACTCTTATAACCCTTATACACATCGAATATAATCAAGCAGGACGTAGGGTTTTGCCTCCTTTAAGAGGGCCTGAACCTGGGTAAAACATTGTGTCCCTTATGTCCGTTGTTACCACTGATCCTCGGACACACAGCTTGGGACCCCCTATCCGAGATCTGCCGGTTTTGACACCGACATTGGTGATTTCATTGAAAGTTCTATTGTGTTGTCGACAGAAGGATCGATGGCTCGCCTTGTCATCAACGACGACGCTACTTCCGGAGAGACCTTTCTCCCTGGTCAACTCTTTGTGTTTGGTGACTTCGTGCTGCGTGCCAACTCGACCGATCACCTTGAGCAGGTCGACAGCTACGCCCCTGGTCACCAGATCAGGTTTGGAAGTTTGAACTACATCACCGATATCCGAGGAGATTTGATCTTCAAGGGGTTCACGGCCTCGGCCGCTGCTCCCCACCCATGCGAAGAAGGCCCTTCGGATCCATCATTAAATCCCGTTCAGGGGTCGACTCTCATGCCCGCCCTGGCCTTAGATCCGGGCAGACCACTCTATCCGAAGATGGGAGGGTGAACCCCGTCGTACTCTCTCCCATCAAGGAGCTTCCAGCTGATGACCCAGATGCGATCATGCCGTTGGCGGACCCGGACTAAAACAGGGCTTTCCCCGTCATCGGGATGCTGGATTCGCCTCTGCACGTCAACTCTGATCTCTCGAGGTCTGTGTCTATGGGGCTCGGTCAAGTGGTTATTACCAAACCTAGCTCCGCAGATCCTCATACGCTTGTCCAGCTTTCGCTCTTAAACGAAATGCTGGACCTAATGCGATCTCACACCATCACAGAAGTATCACCTCCGGACTACGCCCAGCTTGAGTTGGGGGCTAAGAGTAGGGAATTTTACGTCCGACCCACCACCCACTTAATAGCCACTATCGAGGACTTAACTGTCATGCTAGACTACTCCTCCGAAGGCATTGATAGCATGGACGACGACGTCGAGGCCGAACTAGGTCAAAACCCGCCCACCATTGGGCGTTGGACGACCACTTCTACTTACGATGTATACATGGTGGACACGTCTGAGAAGAAGGATGACGATGGCACTCAAGACCCAGATGAGGATAAGGCCGTTGATGAACCACCAAAGCGTCAGCGTCAGTGGCGCCGCGCACGATCACGTCGGGGAAGGGAAAGCAACACCGGCACCGGAGATAGTGAAACCCCAGACAACGCCGAAGACTCCAACCACCCCGTTGAGCCTGCGTTCGAGCAGGATGAAAAGGAAGAGGGTCAAGTCAACCCCGACGAACTTGCCGATCACGTGGATTCGGAAGATAGTAACTACTTACCTGTCTCCGAAGAGGATGTTAGCCTCGGTGATAAAGATTTCATCGTCCCAGAGGAACCCCTCGAACAAGAATGCTTCAAGCAACGGCTCATCGCCACTGCACGGAGCCTGAAAAAGAAATAACAGCATATTCAAGCCGAACAAGGATACACTCAATGTTGGGGATATAACTATTGGGTGTGACCCGCCCAGGAAGGGCTGGGTCATACCGCTGATGACTTAAAGATGAAGTTGGCGGGTTATGAAGCAAGCCTATTGAAAGCCCAAGACCCAGGGGCGACTTGAGGCCCAAGAGGATAAACCGCCATATGTGTAAACTTGTATTGTAAGGCAAGATAGTTAGTCACCGAGCCGGACACATTGTGTATGAGCCGGCCGGGACTCTATAAGCCGCCAGGCATCAACCTGTGTATATAAAGGGATGACCCGACGGCGGGTTAACTCAAGTAGCAATCAATCGAGGGCTAGGTCAAGCGTATTCGCTCCCTGGTCATCGAAACCCAAGCAATACAACCTAAAGCAGGAGTAGGCTTTTAACTCGTTGAGAGGGGCTGAACCCGGGTAAACTCTCCGTGTCCTTTGTCCTGTTTAACCCCTTCAAGCTAACCTAGTGGCGATGGCTCCACACCTAGGTCCTTTTGCTAGGGCATCTACCGTGTTAAGTCCACGACAGTTGGTGCCTGATGTCTACTACACAACCTACTTCTTGTAGACGTTGTTGGGCCTCCAAGTGCAGAGGTTTGTAGGACAGTAGCAAATTTCCCTCAAGTGGATGACCTAAGGTTTATCAATCTGTGGGAGGCGTAGGATGAAGATGGTCTCTCTCAAACAACTTTGCAACCAAATAACAAAGAGTCTCTTGTGTCCCCAACACACCCAATACAATGGTAATTTGTATAGGTGCACTAGTTCGTCGAAGAGATGGTGATACAAGTGCAATATGGATGGTTGATAAAGGTTTTTGTAATCTGAAAAATATAAAAATAGCAAGGTAGCAAGTGATAAAAGTGAGCATAAACGGTATTGCAATGCGCTGAAACAAGGCCTAGGGTTCATACTTTCACTGGTGCAAGTTCTCTCAACAATAATAACATAATTGGATCATATAACTATCTCTCAACATGCAACAAAGAGTCACTCCAAAATCACTAATAGTGGAGAACAAACAAAGAGGTTATGGTAGGGTATGAAACCACCTCAAAGTTATCCTTTCTGATCGATCTATTCAAGAGTCTGTAGTAAAATAACATGAAGCTATTCTTTCCGTTCGATCTATCGTAGAGTTCGTACTAGAATAACACCTTAAGATACAAATCAACCAAAACCCTAATGTCACCTAGATACTCCAATGTCACCACAAGTATCCGTGAGTATGATTATATGATATGCATCACACAATCTTAGATTCATCTATTCAACCAACACAAAGAACTTCAAAGAGGGCCCCAAAGTTTCTACCGGAGAGTCAAGACGAAAATGTGTGCCAACCCCTATGCATAAGTTCACAGAACTCGCAAGTTGATCACCAAAACACACATCAAGTGGATCACGTGATATCCCATTGTCACCACAGATAAGCACATGCAAGATATATGCTCCCTCTTGAGCATTGCGTTGGATTTCCTTGAAGAGGAAAGGATGATGCAGCAAAGTAGCATAAGTATTTCCCTCAGTTTTTGAGAACCAAGGTATGAATCTAGTAGGCGGTTACGCACGAGTCCCTTGTACCTGCACAAAACAAATAACTCCTCGCAACCAACGTGATAAGGGGTTGTCAATCCCTTCACGGTCACTTACGAGAGTGAGATCTGATAGATATGATAGAATAATATTTTTGGTATTTTTGTGATAAATATGCAAAGTAAAATAAAAGCAAAGTAAAAATCAAAGGAAATAACTAACTATTGGAAGATTAGTATGATGAATATAGACCCGGGGGCCATAGGTTTCACTAGTGGCTTCTCTCAAGAGCATAAGTATTTTACGGTGGGAGAACGAATTACTGTTGAGCAATTGACAGAATTGAGCATAGTTATGAGAATATCTAGGTATGATCATGTGTATAGGCATCACGTCCGAGACAAGTAGACCGACTCCTGCCTGCATCTACTACTATTACTCCACTCATCGACTGCTATCCAGCATGCATCTAGAGTATTAAGTTCATGAAAACAAAGTAACGCCTTAAGCAAGATGACATGATGTAGAGGGATAAATTCATGCAATATGATAAAAAAACCATCTTGTTATCCTTGATGGCAACAATACAGTACGTGCCTTGCTGCCCCTACTGTCACTGGGAAAGGACACCGCAAGATTGAACCCAAAGCTAAGCACTTCTCCCATTGCAAGAAAGATCAATCTAGTAGGCCAAACCAAACTGATAATTCGAAGAGACTTGCAAAGATAACCAATCATACATAAAAGAATTCAGAGAAGATGCAAATATTGTTCATAGATAATCTTGATCATAAACCCACAATTCATCGGTCTCAACAAACACACCGCAAAAAGAAGATTACATCGAATAGATCTCCACAAGAGAGGGGGAGAACATTGTATTGAGATCCAAAAAGAGAGAAGAAGCCATCTAGCTAATAACTATGGACCCGAAGGTCTAAGGTAAACTACTCACACTTCATCGGAGAGGCGATGGTGTTGATGTAGAAGCCCTCCATGATGGATGCCCCCTCCGGTGGAGCTCCGGAACATGCCCCAAGATGGGATCTCATGGATACAGAAGGTTGCGGCGGTGGAATTAGGTTTTTGGCTCCGTATCTGATCGTTTGGGGGTACGTAGGTATATATAGGAGGAAGGAGTATGTCGGTGGAGCAACTGGGGCCCACGAGGGTGGAGGGCACGCCTGGGGGGGGGGTAGGCGCGCCCCCTACCTCGTGGCTTCCCTGTTGGTTGCTTGACGTAGGGTCCAAGTCTCCAGGATCTTGTTTGTTCCAAAAATCACGTTCCTGAAGGTTTCATTCCGTTTGGAATCCGTTTGATATTCCTTTCCTTCGAAACCCTAAAATAGGCAAAAACAACAATTCTGGGCTGTGCCTCCAGTTAATAGGTTAGTCCCAAAAATAATATAAAAGTGGATAATAAAGCCCAATAATGTCCAAAATAGTAGATAATATAGCATGGAGCAATCAAAAATTATAGATACGTTGGAGACGTATCAACATACATCAAGTGATCTCAAATCCTTAAAGACTCAATTCGATAAGATAACTTCAAAGGTAAAACTCAATCCATTACAAGAGAGTTTGGGGGTGCGTAGGTATATATAGGAGGAAGGAGTACGTCGGTGGAGCAACAGGGGGCCCACGAGGGTGGAGGGCGCGCCTGGGGGGGGGGGCGTTAGGCGCGCCCCCTACCTCGTGGCTTCCCTGTTGGTTGCTTGACGTAGGGTCCAAGTCTCCTGGATCTTGTTTGTTCCAAAAATCATGTTCCCGAAGGTTTTATTCCGTTTGGACTCCGTTTGATATTCCTTTTCTTTGAAACCCTATAATAGGAAAAAACAGCAATTCTGGGCTGGACCTTCGGTTAATAGGTTAGTCTCAAAAATAATATAAAAGTGGATAATAAAGCCCAATAATGTCCAAAACAGTAGATAATATAGCATGGAGCAATCAAAAATTATAGATACGTTGGAGACGTATCAAGCATCCCCAAGCTTAATTCCTGCTCATCGTCGAGTAGGTAAATGATGAAAGAGATAATTTTTGATGTGAAGTGCTACTTGGCATAATTTTAATGTAGTTCTTCTTAATTGTGGTATGAATATTTAGATCTGAAAGATTCAAGATAAAAGTTTAATTTTGACATAAAAATAATAATACTTCAAGCATACTAACAAAGCAATCATGTCTTCTCAAAATAACATGGCTAAAGAAAGTTATCCCTACAAAATCATATAGTCTTGCTATGCTCTATCTTCACCACACAAAGTATTTAAATCATGCACGACCCCGATGACAAGCCAAGCAATTATTTCATACTTTTGACATTCTCAAAGTTTTTCAATCTTCACTCAATACATGAGCGTGAGCCATGGATATAGCACTATATGTGGAATAGAATGGTGGTTGTGGAGAAGACAAAATGGGAGAAGATAGTCTCACATCAACTAGGCGTATCAACGGGCTATGGAGATGCCCACCAATAGATATCAATGTGAGTGAGTAGGGATTGCCATGCAACGGATGCACTAGAGCTATAAGTATATGAAACCTCAACAAAAGAAACTAAGTGGGTGTGCATCCAACTTGCTTGCTCATGAGGACCTAGGGCATTTTGAGGAAGCCCATCATTGGAATATACAAGCCAAGTTCTATAATGAAAAATTCCCACTAGTATATGAAAGTGACGAAATGAGGGACTCTCTATCATGAATATCATGGTGCTACTTTGAAGCACAAGTGTGGTAAAGGATAGTAACATTGTCCCTTCTCTCTTTTTCTCTCATTTTTTATTTTTTATTTGGGCCTTTTCTCCTTTTTATGGCCTCTTTTCTTTCCCTTTTTTTATTTTTTGTCCGGAGTCTCATCCCGACTTGTGGGGGAATCATAGTCTCCATCATCCTTTCCTCACTAGGGCAATGCTCTAATAATGATGATCATCACACTTTTATTTTCTTACAACTCAACAATTATAACTCGATACTTAGAAAAAAATATGACTCTATATGAATGCCTCCGGTGGTGTACCGGAATATGCAATGAATCAAGAGTGACATGTATGAAAGAATTATGAATGGTGGCTTTGCCACAAATATGATGTCAACTACATAATCATGCTAAGCAATATGAAAATGATGGAGTGTGTCATAATAAACGGAACGGTGGAAAGTTGCATAGCAATATATCTGGAATGGCTATGGAAATGCCATAATAGGTAGGTATGGTGGCTGTTTTGAGGAAGGTATATGGTGGGTGTATGATACAGGCGAAAGGTGCGCGGTATTAGAGAGGCTAGCAATGGTGGAAGGAAGAAAAGTGCGTATAATCCATGGATTCAACATTAGTCATAAAGAACTCATATACTTATTGCAAAAATCTACAAGTTATCAAAGCAAAGTATTACGCACATGCTCCTAGGGGGATAGATTGCTAGGAAAAGATCATCGCTCGTCCCCGACCGCCACTCATAAGGAAGACAATCAAAAAATAAATCATGCTCCGACTTCATCACATAACGGTTCACCATACGTGCATGCTACGAGAATCACAAACTTTAACACAAGTATTTCTCAAATTCACAACTGCTCAACTTGCACAACTTTAATATCACCATCTTCACATCTCAAAACAATTATCAAGCATCAAACTTCTCATAGCATTCAACACACTCATAAGAAAGTTTTTACTATTCTTGAATACCAAGCATGTTAGGATTATTTAAGCAAATAACCATGCTATTTAATACTCTCAAAACAATCTAAGTGAAGCATGATAGATCAATAGTTTCTATAAAACAACTCCACCACCGTGCTCTAAAAAATATAAGTGAAGTACCAGAGCAAAACTATATAACTCAAATGATATAAGCGAAGCACATAGAGTATTCTAACAAATTCCAAATCATGTATGGCTCTCTCAAAAGGTGTGTACATCAAGGATGATTGTGGTAAACTAAAAAGCAAAGACTCAAATCATACAAGACGCTCCAAGCAAAACACATATCATGTGGTGAATAAAAATATAGCTCCAAGTAAAGTTACCGATAGAAGTAGACGAAAGAGGGGATGCCTTCCTGGACATCCCCAAGCTTTGGCTTTTAGGTGTCCTTATATTATCTTGGGGGTGCCATGTTCATCCCCAAGCTTAGGCTCTTGCCACTCCTTGTTCCATAATCCATCAAATCTTTACCCAAAACTTGAAAACTTCACAACACAAAACTTAAAGTAGAAAATCTCGTGAGCTCCGTTAGCGAAACAAAACAAAAGACCACTTCAAGGTACTGTAATGAACTCATTCTTTATTTATATTGGTGTTAAACCTACTGTATTCCAACTTCTCTATGGTTTATAAACTATTTTACTAGCCATAGATTCATCAAAATAAGCAAACAACTCACGAAAAACAGCATATGTCAAAGACAGAACAGTCTGTAGTAATCTGTAGCTAGCGCAAGATCTGTAACCCCAAAAATTCTAAAATAAATTTCTGGACGTGAGGAATTTATCTATTAATCATCTGCAAAAATAATTAAATAAATATCCCTTTCCAAATAAAAATGGCAGCAGTTCTCGTGAGCGCTAAAGACTTCCCCCAAGTCTTCCCAACGGTTCTACTTGGCACAAACACTAATTAAACACAAAAAAACACAACCAAAACAGAGGCTAGGCAAATTATGTATTACTAAACAGGAGCAAAAAGCAAGGAATAAAAATAAAATTGGGTTGCCTCCCAACAAGCGCTATCGTTTAACACCCCTAGCTAGGCATAAAAAGCAAGGATAGATCTAGGTATGGCCATCTTTGGTAGCCAATCCATAAGTGGCTCTCATAATAGATTCATAAGGTAATTTAATTTTCTTTCTAGGAAAGTGTTCCATGCCTTTCCTTAACGGAAATTGGAATCTAATATTTCCTTCCTTCATATCAATAATTGCACCAATCGTTCTAAGGAAAGGTCTATCAAGAATAATAGGACATGAAGGATTGCAATCTATGTCAAGAACAATAAAATCTATGGGAACATAATTCCTATTTGCGATAATAAGAACATCATTGATTCTTCCCATTGGTTTCTTAATAGTGGAATCCGCAAGGTGCAAGTTTAAAGAGCAATCATCAAAATCACGGAAACCTAACAAACCACACAAAGTCTTTGGAATCGTGGAAACACTAGCACCCAAATCACATAAAGCATAGAACTCATGATCTTTAATCTTAATTTTAATAGTTGGTTCCCACTCATCATAAAGTTTTCTAGGGATAGAAACTTCCAACTCAAGTTTTTCTTCATAAGATTGCATCAAGGCATCAACGATATGTTTAGTAAATGCTTTATTTTGACTATAAGCATGAGGAGAATTTAGCCTGGATTGCAACAAGGAAATACAATCAATCAAAGAGCAATTTTCATAATTAAATTCCTTGAAATCCAAAATAGTGGGTTTAGCAACATCTAGGGTTTTAATTTCTTCAATCACACTTTCATCAAATTTAGCATCAAGATCTAAAAACTCCGAATTTTTGGAACGCCTTCTAGGTAAAGGTGGATCATATTCAGTCCCATCATTATCAATATTCATATTGAAAAACAAAGATTTAATAGGGGAGCCATCAATAACTTTTAGATCTTCATCTTTATTTTCATAGGAACTAGAAGAACACGGTCTTATAAAGGCATCTTTCTAAGCACGCATCGTAGCGATTCTTTCTTCGCACTCATCAATGGAAATTCTCATGGATTTGAGAGACTCATTGACATCATGCTTAGGAGGAATAGATCTAAGCTTTAAAGAATCAACATCAAGAGAAATTCTATCAACGTTCCTAGCCAAATCATCAAGTTTAAGCAATTTCTCTTCAAGCAAAGCATTGAAATTCTTTTGCGAATTCATAAATTCCTTAACACTATTCTCAAATTCAGAGGGCATCTTATTGGAATTTCCATAAGAGTTTTTGTAGGAATTTCCATAATTATTAGAGGGATTACTAGGCTAAGGCCTACGATTAAAGTTTCCTCTATTCGCGTTGTTACCAAAATTATTCCTACCAACAAAATTCACATCCATAGATTCATTATTATTCTCAATCAAAGTAGACAAGGGCATATCATTAGGATCAGAAGAAACACTCTTACTAGCAAATAATTTCATACGTTCATCCATCTTTCCACTCAAAACATTAATTTCTTCTATCGCATGCACCTTTTTACTAGTAGATCTTTCAGTATGTCATTAAGAATAATTAACCATAATATTATCTAGGAGTTTAGTAGCTTCTCCTAAAGTGATTTCCATAAAAGTGCCTCCCGCGGTCGAATCTAAAAGATTTCTAGAAGCAAAATTCAATCTGGCATAAAATTTTTGTATAATCATCCACAAATTCAAACCATGAGTAGGGCAATTACGTATCATTAATTTCATCCTCTCCCAAGCTTG